>NC_091996.1:97132583-97359546 GCF_044704955.1 Pristiophorus japonicus
GTAGAGAGAGAGATTGTAGAGAGAGAGATTGTAGAGAGAGAGATTGTAGAGAGAGGGATTGTAGAGAGATGGATTGTAGAGAGCGAGATTGTAGAGAGAGAGAGATTGTAGAGAGAGAGATTGTAGAGAGAGAGATTTTAGAGAGAGAGATTTTAGAGAGAGAGAAGGAGAAAGAGGGATTGTAGAGAGAGATTGTAGAGAGATTAATTGTAGAGAGAGAGAGATTTTAGAGAGAGAGATTGTAGAGAGAGAGGGATTGTAGAGAGAGAAAGATTGTCGAGAGAGAGAAGGAGGTAGAGAGAGATTGTAGAGAGAGATTTTAGAGAGAGATTAAGGAGAGAGAGAAGGAGAGAGAGGGATTGTCGAGAGAGAGATTATAGAGAGAGAATGTAGAGAGAGAGATTGTAGAGTGAGAGATTTTAGAGAGAGAGATTTTAGAGAGAGAGAAGGAGAGAGAGGGATTGTAGAGAGCGCGATTATAGAGAGAGAGATTGTAGAGAGAGAGAGATTGTAGCGAGAGAAGTTGTAGAGAGAGATTGTAGAGAGAGAGATTGTAGGAGAGAAGGAGAGAGAGATTGCAGAGAGAGAGAGAGAGAGAGAGATTGCAGAGAGAGAGAGATTGTAGAGAGAGAGAGATTGTAGAGAGAGATTGTAGAGAGAGAGATTGTGGAGAGAGAGAGGAGAGAGAGATTGTAGAGAGAGAGAGATTGCAGAGAGAGAGATTGTAGAGAGAGAGGATTGTAGAGAGAGGGATTGTAGAGAGAGAGAGGGAGAGAGATAGATTGTAGAGAGAGTGATTGTAGATAGAGAGATTGTAGAAAGAGAGATTGTAGAGAGAGAGCGAGAGGGATTTTAGAGATAGAGAAGAAGACAGAGATTGTGGAGAGAGAGATTGTAGAGAGCGAGAGATTGTAGAGAGAGAGATTGTAGAGAGAGAGATTGTAGAGAGAGAGATTGTAGAGAGAGGGATTGTAGAGAGATGGATTGTAGAGAGCGAGATTGTAGAGAGAGAGAGATTGTAGAGAGAGAGATTGTAGAGAGAGAGATTTTAGAGAGAGAGATTTTAGAGAGAGAGAAGGAGAAAGAGGGATTGTAGAGAGAGAGATTGTAGAGAGAGAGATTGTAGCGAGAGAGGTTGTAGAGAGAGAAATTGTAAAGAGAGAGATTGTACAGAGAGAGAGAGATTGGAGAGAGAGAGAGAATGTAGAAAGAGAGATTGTAGAGAGAGGGATTGTAGAGAGAGGAGTTGTAGAGAGAGAGGAGAGAGAGAGACTGTAGAGAGAGGGATTGTAGCGAGAGAGATTGTAGAGAGAGAGATTGTAGAGAGAGGGATTGTCGAGAGATGGATAGTCGAGAGAGAGATTGTAGAGTGAGAGATTTTAGAGAGAGAGATTTTAGTGAGAGAGAAGGAGAGAGAGGGATTGTAGAGAGAGAGATTGTAGAGAGAGAGAGAGATTGTCGTGAGAGAGGTTGTAGAGAGAGAGATTGTAAAGAGAGAGATTGTGGAGAGAGAGGGAGAGGGATTGTAGAGATAGAGAAGAAAACAGAGATTGTGGAGAGAGAGATTGTAGAGAGAGATAGATTTAGAGAGAGAGATTGCAGAGAGAGAGATTGTAGAGAGAGAGATTTTAGAGAGAGAGATTTTAGAGAGAGAGAAGGAGAGAGAGGGATTGTAGAGAGAGAGATTGCAGAGAGAGAGAGATTGTAGCGAGAGAGGTTGTAGAGAGAGAAATTGTAAAGAGAGAGATTGCATAGAGAGAGAGAGATTGTAGAGAGAGAGAGCTTGTAGAAAGGTAGATTGTAGAGAGATGGATTGTAGAGAGAGGAATTGTAGAGAGAGAGGAGAGAGAGAGACTGTAGAGAGAGGGATTGTAGCGAGAGAGATTGTAGAGAGAGAGATTGTAGAGAGAGGGATTGTCGAGAGATGGATAGTCGAGAGAGAGATTGTAGAGTGAGAGATTTTAGAGAGAGAGATTTTAGAGAGAGAGAAGGAGAGAGAGGAATTGTAGAGAGAGAGATTGTAGAGAGAGAGAGAGATTGTAGTGAGAGAGGTTGTAGAGAGAGAGATTGTAAAGAGAGAGATTGAATAGAGAGAGAGAGATTGTAGAAAGAGAGATTGTAGAGAGAGGGATTGTAGAGAGAGGAATTGTAGAGAGAGATTGTAGAGAGAGAGATTGTAGAGAGAGAGATTGTCGAGAGAGATGGTAGAGAGAGGGATTGTAGAGAGAGAGATTGTAGAGAGAGAGATTGTAGAGAGAGAGATTGTAGAGAGAGTGATTGTTGAGAGAGAGTGTGAGGGATTGTATAGAGAGAAGAAGAGAGAGATTGGCGAGAGAGAGATTGTAGAGAGAGAGATTGTAAAAAGAGAGAGATTGTCGAGACAGAGAGATTCTAGAGAGAGGGATTGTAGAGAGAGAGAATGTAGAGAGAGAGAGATTGAAGAGAGAGAGATTGTAGAGAGAGATTGCAGAGAGAGAGATATTGTGGAGAGGGAGATTGTAGAGAGAGAGATTGTAGAGAGAGGGATTGTAGAGACAGAGAGATTGTAGAGAGAGAGATTGTAGAGAGAGAGAGATTGTAGAGAGTGAGATTGTAGAGAGAGAGATTGTAGAGAGAGAGATTGTAGAGACAGAGGGTGAGGGATTGTATAGAAAGAGAAGTAGAGAGAGATTGTAGAGAGAGAGATTGTAGAGAGAGAAATTGTAGAAAGAGAGAGATTGTCGAGAGAGAGAGATTGTAGAGAGAGGGATTGTAGAGAGAGAGAATGTAGAGAGAGAGATTGTAGAGAGAGAGAGATTGCAGAGTGAGAGAATGTAGAGAGAGAGATTGTAGAGAGAGAGATTGTAGAGAGAGGGATTGTAGAGAGAGGGAATGTAGAGAGAGAGATTGTAGAGAGAGAGAGATTGCAGAGTGAGAGAATGTAGAGAGAGAGATTGTAGAGAGAGAGAGATTGTAGAGAGAGAGAGATTGTAGAGAGAGGGAATGTAGAGAGAGAGATTGTAGAGAGAGAGAGATTGCAGAGTGAGAGAATGTAGAGAGAGAGATTGTAGAGAGAGAGAGATTGTAGAGAGAGGGATTGTAGAGAGAGGGAATGTAGAGAGAGAGATTGTAGAGAGAGAGAGATTGCAGAGAGAGAGAATGTAGAGAGAGAGAGATTGTAGAGAGAGAGATTGTAGAGAGAGATATAGTAGAGAGAGAGATTGTAGAGAGAGAGAGATTGTAGAGAGAGGGATTGTCGAGAGAGAGATTGTAGAGAGAGAGATTGTAGAGGGAGAGATTGTAGAGAGAGAGAGATTGTAGATAGAGAGAGTTTGTAGAGAGAGGGAGAGAGAGACTGTAGAGAGAGATTGTAGAAAGAAAGAGAGATTGTACAGAGAGAGATTGTAGAGAGAGGGATTGTAGAGAGAGAGAGATTGTAGAGAGAGGGATTGTCGAGAGAGGGATTGTCGAGAGAGAGATTGTAGAGTGAGAGATTTTAGAGAGAGAGATTTTAGAGAGAGAGAAGGAGAGAGATTGAGATTGTAGAGAGAGAGGAGGAGTGAGAGAGATTGTAGAGAGAGAGATTGTAGAGAGAGAGAGATTGTAGAGAGTGAGTTTGTAGAGAGATAGATTGTAGAGAGAGAGATTGTAGAGACAGAGGGTGAGGGATTGTATAGAAAGAGAAGAAGAGAGAGATTGTAGAGAGAGAGATTGCAGAGAGAGAAATTGTAGAGAGAGAGAGATTGTTGAGAGAGAGAATGTAGAGAGAGAGAGATTGTAGAGAGAGAGATTGTAGAGAGAGATTGTAGAGAGAGATATTGTAGAGAGAGAGATTGTAGAGAGAGAGAGATTGTAGAGAGAGGGATTGTCGAGAGAGAGATTGTAGAGAGAGAGATTGTAGAGAGAGAGATTGTAGAGAGAGAGAGATTGTAGATAGAGAGAGATTATAGAGAGAGGGATTGTAGAGAGAGAGAATGTAGAGAGATTGAGATTGTAGAGAGAGAGATTGTAGAGAGAGATTGTTGAGAGAGAGATTGTAGAGAGAGAGAGATTGTGGAGAGAGAGATTGTAGAGAGAGAGAGAGAAGTAGAGAGAGAGATTGTAGAGAGAGAGATTGTAAAGACAGAGATTGTAGAGAGAGAGGAGGAATGAGAGAGATTGTAGAGAGAGAGAGATTGTAGAGAGAGAGATTGTAGAGAGAGAGATTGTAGATAGAGAGAGATTGTAGAGAGAGGGATTGTAGAGAGAGAGAATGTAGAAAGAGAGAGATTGTAGATAGAGAGATTGTAGAGAGAGATTGTTGAGAGAGAGATTGTAGAGAGAGAGAGATTGTAGAGAGAGAGAGAGAAGTAGAGAGAGAGATTGTAGAGAGAGAGATTGTCGAGACAGAGATTGTAGAGAGAGAGGAGGAGTGAGAGAGATTGTAGAGAGAGAGAGATTGTAGACAGAGAGATATTGTAGATAGAGAGAGAGCAGGAGAGAGAGAGATTGTAGAGAAAGGGATTGTAGAGAGAGAGAAGGACTGAGAGATTTTAGAGAGAGGGGTTGTAGAGAGAGCGGTTGTAGAGAGAGAGATGGTAGAGAGGGAGATTGTAGAGAGAGAGTTTGTAGAGAGAGGGAGAGAGAGACTGTAGAGAGAGATTGTAGAAAGAAAGAAAGATTGTACAGAGAGAGATTGTAGAGAGAGGGATTGTAGAGAGAGAGCGATTGTAGAGAGAGGGATTGTCGAGAGAGGGATTGTCGAGAGAGAGATTGTAGAGTGAGAGATTTTAGAGAGAGAGATTTTAGAGAGAGAGAAGGAGAGAGATTGAGATTGTAGAGAGAGTTGTAGAGAGAGAGATTGTAGAGAGAGAGATTGCAGAGAGAGAGATTGTAGAGAGAGAGAGATTGTAGAGAGTGAGATTGTAGAGAGAGAGATTGTAGAGAGAGAGATTGTAGAGACAGAGGGTGAGGGATTGTATAGAAAGAGAAGAAGAGAGAGATTGTAGAGAGAGAGATTGTAGAGAGAGTAATTGTAGAGAGAGAGAGATTGTAGAGAGAGAGAATGTAGAGAGAGAGAGATTGTAGAGAGAGATTGTAGAGAGAGATATTGTAGAGAGAGAGATTGTAGAGAGAGAGATTGTAGAGAGAGAGATTGTAGAGAGAGAGATTGTAGAGAGAGAGATTGTAGAGAGAGAGATTGTAGAGAGAGAGAGATTGTGGAGAGAGAGAATGTAGAGAGAGAGAGATTGTAGAGAGAGATTGTAGAGAGAGATATTGTAGAGAGAGAGATTGTAGAGAGAGAGATTGTAGAGAGAGAGATTGTAGAGAGAGAGATTGTAGAGAGAGAGAGATTGTTGATAGAGAGATTGTAGAGAGAGGGATTGTAGAGAGAGAGAATGTAGAGAGAGAGAGAGATTGTAGAGAGAGAGATTGTAGAGAGAGATTGTTGAGAGAGAGATTGTAGATAGAGAGCGATTGTAGAGAGAGAGATTGTAGAGAGAGAGAATGTAGAGAGAGAGAGATTGTAGAGAGAGAGATTGTAGAGAGAGATTGTTGAGAGAGAGATTGTAGAGAGAGAGAGATTGTGGAGAGAGAGATTGTAGAGAGAGAGATTGTAGAGAGAGAGAGAGAAGTAGAGAGAGAGATTGTAGAGAGAGAGATTGTAGAGACAGAGATTGTAGAGAGAGAGGAGGAGTGAGAGAGATTGTAGAGAGAGAGAGATTGTAGACAGAGAGATATTGTAGATAGGGAGAGAGCAGGAGAGAGAGAGATTGTAGAGAGAGGGATTGTAGAGAGAGAGAAGGACTGAGAGATTGTAGAGAGAGGGTTTGTAGAGAGAGCGGTTGTAGAGAGAGAGATGGTAGAGAGGGAGATTGTAGAGAGAGAGATTGTAGAGAGAGGGAGAGAGAGACTGTAGAGAGAGATTGTAGAGAGAGGGATTGTAGAGAGAGAGAAGGAGAGAGAGATTGTAGAGAGAGAGAGATTGTAGAGAGAGAGGGATTGTAGAGAGAGAGAAGGAGAGAGAGATTGTAGAGAGAGATTGTAGAGAGATTAATTGTAGAGAGAGAGAGAGATTGTAGAGAGAGAGATTGTAGAGAGAGAGATTGTCGAGAGAGGGATTGTCGAGAGAGAGATTGTAGAGTGAGAGATTTTAGAGAGGGAGATTTTAGAGAGAGAGAAGGATAGAGAGGGATTGTAGAGAGAGAGATTGTAGAGAGAGAGAGATTGTAGCGAGAGAGGTTGTAGAGAGAGTTGTAGAGAGAGAGATTGTAGAGAGAGAGATTGTAGAGAGAGAGATTGTAGAGATAGAGAGATTGTAGAAAGAGAGATTGTAGAGAGAGGGATTGTAGAGAGAGGGATTGTAGAGAGAGAAAAGAGAGAGAGACTGTAGAGAGAGGGATTGGAGAGAGAGAGATTGTAGAGAGAGTGATTGTAGAGAGAGAGATTGTAGAAAGAGCGATTGTAGAGAGAGAGGGAGAGGGATTGTAGAGATAGAGAAGAAGACAGAGATTGTGGCGAGAGAGATTGTAGAGAGAGAGAGATTGTGGAGAGAGAGATTGTAGAGAGAGAGATTTTAGAGAGAGAGATTTTAGAGAGAGAGAAGGAGAAAGAGGGATTGTAGAGAGAGCGATTGTAGAGAGAGAGATTGTAGCGAGAGAGGTTGTAGAGAGAGAAATTGTAAAGAGAGAGATTGTATAGAGAGAGAGAGATTGGAGAGAGAGAAAGAATGTAGAAAGAGAGATTGTAGAGAGAGGGATTGTAGAGAGAGGAATTGTAGAGAGAGAGGAGAGAGAGAGACTGTAGAGAGAGGGATTGTAGCGAGAGAGATTGTAGAGAGAGAGATTGTAGAGAGAGTGATTGTCAAGAGATGGATAGTCGAGAGAGAGAGGGAGAGAGAGATTGTAGAGAGAGAGAGATTGTAGAGAGAGAGGGATTGTAGAGAGAGATTGTAGAGAGAGAGATATTGTAGAGAGAGAGGGATTGTAGAGAGAGAGGGATTGTAGAGAGAGAGAAGGAGAGAGAGATTGTAGAGAGAGAGAGATTGTAGAGAGAGAGGGATTGTAGAGAGAGAGAAGGAGAGAGAGATTGTAGAGAGAGATTGTAGAGAGATTAATTGTAGAGAGAGAGAGAGATTGTAGAGAGAGAGATTGTAGAGAGAGAGGGATTGTAGAGAGAGAAAGATTGTCGAGAGAGAGAAGGAGGTAGAGAGAGATTGTAGAGAGAGATTTTAGAGAGAGATTAAGGAGAGAGAGAAGGAGAGAGAGGGATTGTCGAGAGAGAGATTATAGAGAGAGAATGTAGAGAGAGAGATTGTAGAGTGAGAGATTTTAGAGAGAGAGATTTTAGAGAGAGAGAAGGAGAGAGAGGGATTGTAGAGAGCGCGATTATAGAGAGAGAGATTGTAGAGAGAGAGAGATTGTAGCGAGAGAAGTTGTAGAGAGAGATTGTAGAGAGAGAGATTGTAGAGAGAGAGATTGTAGAGAGAGAGAAGGAGAGAGAGAGATTGCAGAGAGAGAGATTGTAGAGAGAGAGAGATTGTAGAGAGAGATTGTAGAGAGAGAGATTGTGGAGAGAGAGAGAGAGAGAGAGATTGTAGAGAGAGAGAGATTGCAGAGAGAGAGATTGTAGAGAGAGAGATTGTAGAGAGAGGGATTGTAGAGAGAGAGAGGGAGAGAGATAGATTGTAGAGAGAGTGATTGTAGATAGAGAGATTGTAGAAAGAGAGATTGTAGAGAGAGAGCGAGAGGGATTTTAGAGATAGAGAAGAAGACAGAGATTGTGGAGAGAGAGATTGTAGAGAGCGAGAGATTGTAGAGAGAGAGATTGTAGAGAGAGAGATTGTAGAGAGAGAGATTGTAGAGAGAGGGATTGTAGACAGATGGATTGTAGAGAGCGAGATTGTAGAGAGAGAGAGATTTTAGAGAGAGAGATTGTAGAGAGAGAGATTTTAGAGAGAGAGAATTTAGAGAGAGAGAAGGAGAAAGAGGGATTGTAGAGAGAGAGATTGTAGAGAGAGAGATTGTAGCGAGAGAGGTTGTAGAGAGAGAAATTGTAAAGAGAGAGATTGTACAGAGAGAGAGAGATTGGAGAGAGAGAGAGAATGTAGAAAGAGAGATTGTAGAGAGAGGGATTGTAGAGAGAGGAGTTGTAGAGAGAGAGGAGAGAGAGAGACTGTAGAGAGAGGGATTGTAGCGAGAGAGATTGTAGAGAGAGAGATTGTAGAGAGAGGGATTGTCGAGAGATGGATAGTCGAGAGAGAGATTGTAGAGTGAGAGATTTTAGAGAGAGAGATTTTAGTGAGAGAGAAGGAGAGAGAGGGATTGTAGAGAGAGAGATTGTAGAGAGAGAGAGAGATTGTCGTGAGAGAGGTTGTAGAGAGAGAGATTGTAAAGAGAGAGATTGTGGAGAGAGAGGGAGAGGGATTGTAGAGATAGAGAAGAAAACAGAGATTGTGGAGAGAGAGATTGTAGAGAGAGATAGATTTAGAGAGAGAGATTGTAGAGAGAGAGATTGTAGAGAGAGAGATTTTAGAGAGAGAGATTTTAGAGAGAGAGAAGGAGAGAGAGGGATTGTAGAGAGAGAGATTGTAGAGAGAGCGAGATTGTAGCGAGAGAGGTTGTAGAGAGAGAAATTGTAAAGAGAGAGATTGTATAGAGAGAGAGAGATTGTAGAGAGAGAGAGATTGTAGAAAGGTAGATTGTAGAGAGAGGAATTGTAGAGAGAGAGGAGAGAGAGAGACTGTAGAGAGAGGGATTGTAGCGAGAGAGATTGTAGAGAGAGAGATTGCAGAGAGAGGGATTGTCGAGAGATGCATAGTCGAGAGAGAGATTATCGAGTGAGAGATTTTAGAGAGAGAGATTTTAGAGAGAGAGAAGGAGAGAGAGGAATTGCAGAGAGAGAGATTGTAGAGAGAGAGAGAGATTGTAGTGAGAGAGGTTGTAGAGAGAGAGATTGTAAAGAGAGAGATTGAATAGAGAGAGAGAGATTGTAGAAAGAGAGATTGTAGAGAGAGGGATTGTAGAGAGAGGAATTGTAGAGAGAGATTGAAGAGAGAGAGATTGTAGAGAGAGAGATTGTCGAGAGAGATGGTAGAGAGAGGGATTGTATAGAGAGAGATTGTAGAGAGAGAGATTGTAGAGAGAGAGATTGTAGAGAGAGTGATTGTTGAGAGAGAGTGTGAGGGATTGTATAGAGAGAAGAAGAGAGAGATTGGAGAGAGAGAGATTGTAGAGAGAGAGATTGTAAAAAGAGAGAGATTGTCGAGACAGAGAGATTCTAGAGAGAGGGATTGTAGAGAGAGAGAATGTAGAGAGAGAGAGATTGAAGAGAGAGAGATTGTAGAGAGAGATTGCAGAGAGAGAGATATTGTGGAGAGGGAGATTGTAGAGAGAGAGATTGTAGAGAGAGGGATTGTAGAGAGAGAGAGATTGTAGAGAGAGAGATTGTAGAGAGAGAGAGATTGTAGAGAGTGAGATTGTAGAGAGAGAGATTGTAGAGAGAGAGATTGTAGAGACAGAGGGTGAGGGATTGTATACAAAGAGAAGAAGAGAGAGATTGTAGAGAGAGAGATTGTAGAGAGAGAAATTGTAGAAAGAGAGAGATTGTCGAGAGACAGAGATTGTAGAGAGAGGGATTGTAGAGAGAGAGAATGTAGAGAGAGAGATTGTAGAGAGAGAGAGATTGCAGAGTGAGAGAATGTAGAGAGAGAGATTGTAGAGAGAGAGATTGTAGAGAGAGGGATTGTAGAGAGAGGGAATGTAGAGAGAGAGATTGTAGAGAGAGAGAGATTGTAGAGAGAGAGAATGTAGAGAGAGAGAGATTGTAGAGAGAGAGATTGTAGAGGGAGAGATTGTAGAGAGAGAGAGATTGTAGAGAGAGGGATTGTCGAGAGAGAGATTGTAGAGAGAGAGATTGTAGAGGGAGAGATTGTAGAGAGAGAGAGATTGTAGATAGAGAGAGTTTGTAGAGAGAGGGAGAGAGAGACTGTAGAGAGAGATTGTAGAAAGAAAGAGAGATTGTACAGAGAGAGATTGTAGAGAGAGGGATTGTAGAGAGAGAGAGATTGTAGAGAGAGGGATTGTCGAGAGAGGGATTGTCGAGAGAGAGATTGTAGAGTGAGAGATTTTAGAGAGAGAGATTTTAGAGAGAGAGAAGGAGAGAGATTGAGATTGTAGAGAGAGAGGAGGAGTGAGAGAGATTGTAGAGAGAGAGATTGTAGAGAGAGAGAGATTGTAGAGAGTGAGTTTGTAGAGAGATAGATTGTAGAGAGAGAGATTGTAGAGACAGAGGGTGAGGGATTGTATAGAAAGAGAAGAAGAGAGAGATTGTAGAGAGAGAGATTGCAGAGAGAGAAATTGTAGAGAGAGAGAGATTGTAGAGAGAGAGAATGTAGAGAGAGAGAGATTGTAGAGAGAGAGATTGTAGAGAGAGAGATTGTAGAGAGAGAGATTGTAGAGAGAGAGATTGTAGAGAGAGAGAGATTGTAGATAGAGAGAGATTATAGAGAGAGGGATTGTAGAGAGAGAGAATGTAGAGAGATTGAGATTGTAGAGAGAGAGATTGTAGAGAGAGATTGTTGAGAGAGAGATTGTAGAGAGAGAGAGATTGTGGAGAGAGAGATTGTAGAGAGAGAGAGAGAAGTAGAGAGAGAGATTGTAGAGAGAGAGATTGTAGAGACAGAGATTGTAGAGAGAGAGGAGGAATGAGAGAGATTGTAGAGAGAGAGAGATTGTAGAGAGAGAGATTGTAGAGAGAGAGATTGTAGATAGAGAGAGATTGTAGAGAGAGGGATTGTAGAGAGAGAGAATGTAGAAAGAGAGAGATTGTAGATAGAGAGATTGTAGAGAGAGATTGTTGAGAGAGAGATTGTAGAGAGAGAGAGATTGTAGAGAGAGAGAGAGAAGTAGAGAGAGAGATTGTAGAGAGAGAGATTGTAGAGACAGAGATTGTAGAGAGAGAGGAGGAGTGAGAGAGATTGTAGAGAGAGAGAGATTGTAGACAGAGAGATATTGTAGATAGAGAGAGAGCAGGAGAGAGAGAGATTGTAGAGAAAGGGATTGTAGAGAGAGAGAAGGACTGAGAGATTGTAGAGAGAGGGGTTGTAGAGAGAGCGGTTGTAGAGAGAGAGATGGTAGAGAGGGAGATTGTAGAGAGAGAGTTTGTAGAGAGAGGGAGAGAGAGACTGTAGAGAGAGATTGTAGAAAGAAAGAGAGATTGTACAGACAGAGATTGTAGAGAGAGGGATTGTAGAGAGAGAGAGATTGTAGAGAGAGGGTTGTCGAGAGAGGGATTGTCGAGAGAGAGATTGTAGAGTGAGAGATTTTAGAGAGAGAGATTTTAGAGAGAGAGAAGGAGAGAGATTGAGATTGTAGAGAGAGTTGTAGAGAGAGAGATTGTAGAGAGAGAGATTGTAGAGAGAGAGAGATTGTAGAGAGTGAGATTGTAGAGAGAGAGATTGTAGAGAGAGAGATTGTAGAGACAGAGGGTGAGGGATTGTATCGAAAGAGAAGAAGAGAGAGATTGTAGAGAGAGAGATTGTAGAGAGAGTAATTGTAGAGAGAGAGAGATTGTAGAGAGAGAGAATGTAGAGAGAGAGAGATTGTAGAGAGAGATTGTAGAGAGAGATATTGTAGAGAGAGAGATTGTAGAGAGAGAGATTGTAGAGAGAGAGATTGTAGAGAGAGAGATTGTAGAGAGAGAGATTGTAGAGAGAGAGAGATTGTGGAGAGAGTGAATGTAGAGAGAGAGAGATTGTAGAGAGAGATTGTAGAGAGAGATATTGTAGAGAGAGAGATTGTAGAGAGAGAGATTGTAGAGAGAGAGATTGTAGAGAGAGAGAGATTGTGGAGAGAGAGAATGTAGAGAGAGAGAGATTGTAGAGAGAGATTGTAGAGAGAGATATTGTAGAGAGAGAGATTGTAGAGAGAGAGATTGTAGAGAGAGAGATTGTAGAGAGAGAGATTGTAGAGAGAGAGATTGTAGAGAGAGAGAGATTGTTGATAGAGAGATTGTAGAGAGAGGGATTGTAGAGAGAGAGAATGTAGAGAGAGAGATTGTAGAGACAGAGATTGTAGACAGAGAGGAGGAGTGAGAGAGATTGTAGATAGAGGGATTGTAGAGAGAGAGAATGTAGAGAGAAAGAGAGATTGTAGAGAGAGAGTTTGTAGAGAGAGGGAGAGAGAGACTGTAGAGAGAGATTGTAGAGAGAAAGAGAGATTGTACAGAGAGAGATTGTAGAGAGAGAGAATGTAGAGAGAAAGAGAGATTGTAGAGAAAGAGATTGTAGAGAGAAGAGATAGCAGAGAGAGAGATTGTATTGAGAGGGAGAGAGAGACTGTAGAGAGAGAGATTGTAGAGAGAATGAGAGATTGTAGAAGAGAGAATGTAGAGAGAAATAGAGATTGTAGAGAAAGAGATTGTCGAGAGAGATTGAAGAGAGAGGGGGGAGAGACTGTAGAGAGAGAGAGATTGTAGAGAGAAAGAAAGATTGTAGAGAGAGAGATTGTAGAAAGAGAGAGATTGTCGAGAGTGAGAGATTGTAGAGAGAGGGATTGTAGAGAGAGAGAATGTAGAGAGAGAGAGATTGTAGAGAGAGAGATTGGAGAGAGAGATTGTAGAGAGAGATGTTGTAGAGAGAGAGATTGTAGAGAGAGAGAGATTGTAGATAGAGAGAGATTGTAGAGAGAGGGATTGTAGAGAGAGAGAATGTAGAGAGAGGGATTGTAGAGAGAGAATATAGAGAGAGAGAGATTGTAGAGAGAGAGATTGTAGAGAAAGATTGTTGAGAGAGAGATTGTAGAGAGAGAGATTGTGGAGACAGAGATTGTAGAGAGAGAGATTATAGAGAAAGAGAGAGAAATAGAGAGAGAGATTGTAGAGAGAGAGATTGTAGAGACAGAGATTGTAGAGAGAGAGGAGCAGTGAGAGAGATTGTAGAGAGAGAGAGATTGTAGACAGAGAGAGATTGTAGATAGAGAGAGAGAAGGAGAGAGAGAGATTGCAGAGAGAGGGATTGTAGAGAGAGAGAAGAAGTGAGAGATTGTAGAGAGAGAGGTTGTAGAGAGAGCGGTTGTAGAGAGAGAGATGGTAGAGAGGGAGATTGTAGAGAGAGAGTTTGTAGAGAGAGGGAGAGAGAGACTGTAGAGAGAGATTGTAGAGAGAAAAAGAGATTGTAGAGAAAGAGATTGTAGAGAGAGAGATTGTAGAGAGAGAGTTTGTAGAGAGAGGCAGAGAGAGACTGTAGAGAGAGATTGTAGAGAGAAAGAGAGATTGTACAGAGAGATTGTAGAGAGAGAGATTGTAGAGAGAGAGGGAGAGGGATTGTAGAGATAGAGATTGTAGAGAGAGAGATTGTTGAGAGAAAGATTGTAGAGAGAGTTAAGGAGAGAGATTGTAGAGAGAGAGATTGTAGAGAGAGAGAGATTGTAGAGAGATAGATTGTAGAGAGAGATTGTAGAGAGAGGGATTGTAGAGAGAGAGAAGGAGAGAGAGAGATTGTAGATAGAGGGATTGTAGAGAGAGAGATTGTTGAGAGAAAGATTGTAGAGAGAGAGAATGTAGAGAGAGAGAGATTGTAGAGAGAGAGATTGTAGAGAGATAGATAGTAGAGAGAGAGAATGTAGAGAGAGAAATTTCTAGAGAGAGGGATTGTATAGAGAGAGAATGTAGAGAGAGAGATTGTAGAGAGAGAGGGTGAGGGATTGTATAGACAGAGAGGAAGAGAGATTGTAGAGAGAGAGATTGTAGCGAGAGAGATTGTAGAGAGAGAGATTGTAGAGAGAGAGATTGTAGAGAGAGAGATTGTAGAGAGAGGGATTGTATACAGAGAGATTGTAGAGAGAGAGATTGTAGAGTGAGAGATTGTAGAGAGAGAGAGATTGTGGAGAGAGGGATTGTAGAGAGAGAGAATATAAAGAGAGAGAGACTGTAGAGAGAGAGATTGTAGAGACAGAGATTGTAGAGAGAGGGTGTGAGAGAGATTTTAGAGAGAGATTATAGAGCAAGAGATTGTCGAGAGAGAGACAGAGAAGGAGAGAGAGAGAAGGAGAGAGAGGGATTGTAGAGAAAGAGAGATGGTAGAGTGAGAGATTGGAGAGAGAGAGATTGTAGAGAGAGAGATTGTAGAGAGAGATGGTAGAGAGAGGGATTGTAGAGAGAGAGATTTTAGAGAGAGAGAGATTGTAGAGAGAGAGATTGTCGAGAGAGAGATTGTAGAGACAGAGGGTGAGGGATTGTATAAAGAGAGAAGAAGAGAGAGATTGTAGAGAGAGAGATTGTCAGAGAGAGATTGTAGAAAGAGAGAGATCGTCGAGAGAAAGAGAGATTGTAGAGCGAGGTATTGTAGAGAGAGAGAATGTAGAGAGAGAGAGAGATTGTAGAGAGACAGATTGTAGAGAGAGATTGTAGAGAGAGATATTGTAGAGAGAGAGATTGTAGAGAGAGGGATTGTCGAGAGAGAGATTGTAGAGAGAGAGATTGTCGAGAGAGAGAATGTAGAGAGAGAGAGATTGTAGAGAGAGGGATTGTAGAGAGAGAGAGAGAAATAGAGAGAGAGATTGTAGAGACAGAGATTGTAGAGAGAGAGATTGTAGAGAGAGGGATTGTATACAGAGAGATTGTAGAGTGAGAGATTGTAGAGAGAGAGAGATTGTAGAGAGAGGGATTGTAGAGAGAGAGAATGTAAAGAGAGAGAGACTGTAGAGAGAGAGATTGTAGAGACAGAGATTGTAGAGAGAGAGAGGGTGTGAGAGAGAATTTAGAGAGAGATTATAGAGCGAGAGATTGTCGAGAGAGAGACAGAGAAGGAGAGAGAGAGAAGGAGAGAGAGGGATTGTAGAGAAAGAGAGATGGTAGAGTGAGAGATTGGAGAGAGAGAGATTGTAGAGAGAGAGATTGTAGAGAGAGATGGTAGAGAGAGGGATTGTAGATAGAGAGATTGTAGAGAGAGAGAGATTGTAGAGAGAGAGATTGTCGAGAGAGAGATTGTAGAGACAGAGGGTGAGGGATTGTATAAAGAGAGAAGAAGAGAGAGATTGTAGAGAGAGAGATTGTCGAGAGAGAGATTGTAGAAAGAGAGAGATCGTCGAGAGAAAGAGAGATTGTAGAGCGAGGTATTGTAGAGAGAGAGAATGTAGAGAGAGAGAGATTGTAGAGAGACAGATTGTAGAGAGAAATTGTAGAGAGAGATATTGTAGAGAGAGAGATTGTAGAGAGAGGGATTGTCGAGAGAGAGATTGTAGAGAGAGAGATTGTCGAGAGAGAGAATGTAGAGAGAGAAAGATTGTAGAGAGAGAGATTGTAGAGAGAGAGAGATTGTCGAGAGAGGGATTGTAGAGAGAGAGAGATTGTAGAGAGAGAGAGATTGTAGAGAGAGAGATTGTAGAGGGAGAGAGATTGTAGAGAGAGAGAGATTGTAGAGAGAGGGATTGTAGAGAGAGAGAATGTAGTGAGAGAGAGAGACTGTAGAGAGAGAGATTGTAGAGAGAGAGATTGTAGAGAGAGAGAGATTGTCGAGAGAGAGAGAATGTAGCGAGAGAGGTTGTAGAGAGAGATTGTAGAGAGAGAGATTGTAGAGAGAGAGATTGTTGAGAGAGAGATTGTAGAGAGAGAGAGAAGGAGAGAGTGATTGTAGAGAGAGAGATTGTAGAGAGAGGGATTGTAGAGAGAGAGAAGGAGAGAGAGAGATTGTAGAGAGAGGGATTGTAGTTAGAGATTGTAAAGAGAGAGATTGTAGAGAGAGAGATTGTAGAGAGAGAGGGAGAGGGAGTGTAGAGATAGGGATTGTAGAAAGAGAGATTGTAGAGAGAGAGAAGGTATGAGAGAGATTTTAGAGAGAGATTATAGAGCGAGAGATTGTCGAGAGAGAGACAGAGAAGGAGAGAGAGAGATTGCAGAGAGAGAGATTGTAGAGAGAGAGAATGTAGAGAGAGAGTTTGTAGAGAGAGGGATTGTATAGAGAGAGATTGTAGAGAGAGACATTGTAGAGAGAGAGATTGTGGAGAGAGAGATTGTAGAGAGAGAAAGATTGTAGAGAGAGAGATTGTGGAGAGAGAGAGATTGTAGAGAGAGAGATTGTCGAGAGAGAGATATTGTAGAGAGAGAGAGATTGTAGAGAGAGGGATTGTAGAGAGAGAGACTGTAGAGAGAGAGATTGTAGAGAGAGAGATTGTAGAGAGAGATTGTTGAGAGAGAGCGAAGTAGAGAGAGAGATTGTAGAGACAGAGATTGTAGAGAGAGAGAAGGTGTGAGAGAGATTGTAGCGAGAGAGAGATTATAGAGAGAGAGATTGTCAAGAGAGAGAGAGAGAAGGAGAGAGAGATTGTAGAGACAGAGATTGTAGAGAGAGCGAAGGTGTGAGAGAGATTGTAGAGAGAGAGGGAGAGGGATTGTAGAGAGAGGGATTGTAGAGAGAGAGAACGAGTGAGAGATTGTAGAGAGAGAGATTGTAGAGAGAGGGGTTGCAGAGAGAGAGATTGTCGAGAGAGAGATTGTAGAGAGAGAGAGATTGTAGAGAGAGGGATTGTATAGAGAGAGATTGTAGAGAGAGAAGTTGTAGAGAGAGAGATTGTAGAGAGAGCCAGATTGTAGAGATAGGGATTGTAGAGAGAGAGAATGTAGAGAGAGAGAGACTGTAGAGAGAGAGATTGTAGAGACAGAGATTGTAGAGAGAGAGAAGGTATGAGAGAGATTTTAGAGAGAGATTATAGAGCGAGAGATTGTCGAGAGAGAGACAGAGAAGGAGAGAGAGAGATTGTAGAGACAGAGATTGTAGAGAGAGAGAAGGTGTGAGAGAGATTTCAGGGAGAGAGAGATTGTAGAGAGAGAGATTGTAGAGAGAGATGGTAGAGAGAGGGATTGTAGAGAGAGAGATTGTAGAGAGAGAGAGATTGTAGAGAGAGAGATTGTCGAGAGAGAGATTGTAGAGACAGAGGGTGAGTGATTGTATAAAGAGAGAAGAAGAGAGAGATTGTAGAGAGAGAGATTGTCGTGAGAGAGATTGTAGAAAGAAAGAGATCGTCGAGAGAGAGAGAGATTGTAGAGAGAGGGATTATAGAGAGAGAGAATGTAGAGAGAGAGAGATTGTAGAGAGATAGATTGTAGAGAGAGATTGTAGAGAGAGATATTGTAGAGAGAGAGATTGTAGAGAGAGAGAGATTGTAGAGTGAGGGATTGTCGAGAGAGAGATTGTAGAGAGAGAGATTGTAGAGAGAGAGAATGTAGAGAGAGAGAGATTGTAGAGAGAGAGATTGTAGAGAGAGAGATAGTAGAGAGAGAGAATGTAGAGAGAGAATTTTCTAGAGAGAGGGATTGTATAGAGAGAGAATGTAGAGAGAGAGATTGTAGAGAGGGAGGGTGAGGGATTGTATAGAAAGAGAGGAAGAGAGATTGTAGAGAGAGAGATTGTAGCAAGAGAGATTGTAGAGAGAGAGATTGTAGAGAGAGAGATTGTAGAGAGAGAGAGATTGTAGAGAGAGGGATTGTATAGAGAGAGATTGTAGAGAGAGAGATTGTAGAGTGAGAGATTGTAGAGAGAGAGAGATTGTAGAGAGAGGGATTGTAGAGAGAGAGAATGTAAAGAGAGAGAGACTGTAGAGAGAGAGATTGTAGAGACAGAGATTGTAGAGAGAGAGAGGGTGTGAGAGAGATTTTAGAGAGAGATTATAGAACGAGAGATTGTCGAGAGAGAGACAGAGAAGGAGAGAGAGAGAAGGAGAGAGAGGGATTTTAGAGAAAGAGAGATGGTAGAGTGAGAGATTGGAGAGAGAGAGATTGTAGAGAGAGAGATTGTAGAGAGAGATGGTAGAGAGAGGGATTGTAGAGAGAGAGATTTTAGAGAGAGAGAGATTGTAGAGAGAGAGATTGTCGAGAGAGAGATTGTAGAGACAGAGGGTGAGGGTTTGTATAAAGAGAGAAGAAGAGAGAGATTGTAGAGAGAGAGATTGTCAAGAGAGAGATTGTAGAAAGAGAGAGATCATCGAGAGAAAGAGAGATTGTAGAGCGAGGTATTGTAGAGAGAGAGAATGTAGAGAGAGAGAGATTGTAGAGAGACAGATTGTAGACAGAGATTGTAGAGAGAGATATTGTAGAGAGAGAGATTGTAGAGAGAGGGATTGTCGAGAGAGGGATTGTAGAGAGAGAGATTGTGGAGAGAGAGATTGTAGAGAGAGAGAGATTGTAGAGAGAGGGATTGTAGAGAGAGAGAGAGAAATAGAGAGAGAGATTGTAGAGACAGAGATTGTAGAGAGAGAGATTGTAGAGAGAGAGAGAGAGTGTCGAGAGATAGATTGTAGAGAGAGATTGTAGAGAGAGATATTGTCGAGAGAGAGTTTGTAGAGAGAGAGAGAATGTAGAGAGAGGGATTGTCGTGAGAGAGATTGTAGAGAGAGAGATTGTAGAGAGAGAGAATGTAGAGAGACAGAGATTATAGAGAGAGGGATTGTAGAGAGAGAGAGAGAAGTAGAGAGAAAGATTGTAGAGACAGAGATTGTAGAGAGAGAGGAGGAGTGAGAGAGATTGTAGAGAGAGAGAGATTGTAGAGAGAGGGATTGTAGAGAGAGAGAATGTAGAGAGAGAGAGATTGGAGAGAGAGAGAGAGAAGTAGAGAGAGAGATTGTAGAGAGAGAGATTGTAGAGACAAAGATTGTAGAGAGAGAGGAGGAGTGAGAGAGATTGTAGAGAGAGAGAGATTGTAGACAGAGAGAGATTGTAGATAGAAAGAGAGAAGGAGAGAGATAGATTTTAGAGAGAGGGATTGTAGAGAGAGAGAAGGAGTGAGAGATTGTAGAGAGAGGGGTTGTAGAGAGAGGGGTTGTAGAGAGAGAGATTGTAGATGGAGAGAGATTGTAGAGAGAGGGATTGTAGAGAGAGAAAATGTAGAGAGAGAGAGATTGTAGAGAGAGAGATTGTAGAGCGAGATTGTAGAGAGAGATTGTTGAGAGAGAGATTGTAGAGAGAGAGAGATTGTTGAGAGAGAGAATGTAGAGAGAGAGAGATTGTAGAGAGAGAGATTGTAGAGAGAGATTGTAGAGAGAGATATTGTAGAGAGAGAGATTGTAGAGAGAGAGAGATTGTAGAGAGAGGGATTGTCGAGAGAGAGATTGTAGAGAGAGAGATTGTAGAGAGAGAGATTGTAGAGAGAGAGAGATTGTAGATAGAGAGAGATTATAGAGAGAGGGATTGTAGAGAGAGAGAATGTAGAGAGATTGAGATTGTAGAGAGAGAGATTGTAGAGAGAGATTGTTGAGAGAGAGATTGTAGAGAGAGAGAGATTGTGGAGAGAGAGATTGTAGAGAGAGAGAGAGAAGTAGAGAGAGAGATTGTAGAGAGAGAGATTGTAAAGACAGAGATTGTAGAGAGAGAGGAGGAATGAGAGAGATTGTAGAGAGAGAGAGATTGTAGAGAGAGAGATTGTAGAGAGAGAGATTGTAGATAGAGAGAGATTGTAGAGAGAGGGATTGTAGAGAGAGAGAATGTAGAAAGAGAGAGATTGTAGATAGAGAGATTGTAGAGAGAGATTGTTGAGAGAGAGATTGTAGAGAGAGAGAGATTGTAGAGAGAGAGAGAGAAGTAGAGAGAGAGATTGTAGAGAGAGAGATTGTCGAGACAGAGATTGTAGAGAGAGAGGAGGAGTGAGAGAGATTGTAGAGAGAGAGAGATTGTAGACAGAGAGATATTGTAGATAGAGAGAGAGCAGGAGAGAGAGAGATTGTAGAGAAAGGGATTGTAGAGAGAGAGAAGGACTGAGAGATTTTAGAGAGAGGGGTTGTAGAGAGAGCGGTTGTAGAGAGAGAGATGGTAGAGAGGGAGATTGTAGAGAGAGAGTTTGTAGAGAGAGGGAGAGAGAGACTGTAGAGAGAGATTGTAGAAAGAAAGAAAGATTGTACAGAGAGAGATTGTAGAGAGAGGGATTGTAGAGAGAGAGCGATTGTAGAGAGAGGGATTGTCGAGAGAGGGATTGTCGAGAGAGAGATTGTAGAGTGAGAGATTTTAGAGAGAGAGATTTTAGAGAGAGAGAAGGAGAGAGATTGAGATTGTAGAGAGAGTTGTAGAGAGAGAGATTGTAGAGAGAGAGATTGCAGAGAGAGAGATTGTAGAGAGAGAGAGATTGTAGAGAGTGAGATTGTAGAGAGAGAGATTGTAGAGAGAGAGATTGTAGAGACAGAGGGTGAGGGATTGTATAGAAAGAGAAGAAGAGAGAGATTGTAGAGAGAGAGATTGTAGAGAGAGTAATTGTAGAGAGAGAGAGATTGTAGAGAGAGAGAATGTAGAGAGAGAGAGATTGTAGAGAGAGATTGTAGAGAGAGATATTGTAGAGAGAGAGATTGTAGAGAGAGAGATTGTAGAGAGAGAGATTGTAGAGAGAGAGATTGTAGAGAGAGAGATTGTAGAGAGAGAGATTGTAGAGAGAGAGAGATTGTGGAGAGAGAGAATGTAGAGAGAGAGAGATTGTAGAGAGAGATTGTAGAGAGAGATATTGTAGAGAGAGAGATTGTAGAGAGAGAGATTGTAGAGAGAGAGATTGTAGAGAGAGAGATTGTAGAGAGAGAGAGATTGTTGATAGAGAGATTGTAGAGAGAGGGATTGTAGAGAGAGAGAATGTAGAGAGAGAGAGAGATTGTAGAGAGAGAGATTGTAGAGAGAGATTGTTGAGAGAGAGATTGTAGAGAGAGAGAGATTGTGGAGTGAGAGATTGTAGAGAGAGAGATTGTAGAGAGAGAGAGAAGTAGAGAGAGAGATTGTAGAGAGAGAGATTGTAGAGACAGAGATTGTAGACAGAGAGGAGGAGTGAGAGAGATTGTAGAGAGAGAGAGATTGTAGAGAGAGAGATTGTAGAGAGAGAGATTGTAGACAGAGAGGAGGAGTGAGAGAGATTGTAGAGAGAGAGAGATTGTAGAGAGAGAGATTGTAGAGAGAGAGATTGTAGATAGAGAGCGATTGTAGAGAGAGAGATTGTAGAGAGAGAGAATGTAGAGAGAGAGAGATTGTAGAGAGAGAGATTGTAGAGAGAGATTGTTGAGAGAGAGATTGTAGAGAGAGAGAGATTGTGGAGAGAGAGATTGTAGAGAGAGAGATTGTAGAGAGAGAGAGAGAAGTAGAGAGAGAGATTGTAGAGAGAGAGATTGTAGAGACAGAGATTGTAGAGAGAGAGGAGGAGTGAGAGAGATTGTAGAGAGAGAGAGATTGTAGACAGAGAGATATTGTAGATAGGGAGAGAGCAGGAGAGAGAGAGATTGTAGAGAGAGGGATTGTAGAGAGAGAGAAGGACTGAGAGATTGTAGAGAGAGGGTTTGTAGAGAGAGCGGTTGTAGAGAGAGAGATGGTAGAGAGGGAGATTGTAGAGAGAGAGATTGTAGAGAGAGGGAGAGAGAGACTGTAGAGAGAGATTGTAGAGAGAGGGATTGTAGAGAGAGAGAAGGAGAGAGAGATTGTAGAGAGAGAGAGATTGTAGAGAGAGAGGGATTGTAGAGAGAGAGAAGGAGAGAGAGATTGTAGAGAGAGATTGTAGAGAGATTAATTGTAGAGAGAGAGAGAGATTGTAGAGAGAGAGATTGTAGAGAGAGAGATTGTCGAGAGAGGGATTGTCGAGAGAGAGATTGTAGAGTGAGAGATTTTAGAGAGGGAGATTTTAGAGAGAGAGAAGGATAGAGAGGGATTGTAGAGAGAGAGATTGTAGAGAGAGAGAGATTGTAGCGAGAGAGGTTGTAGAGAGAGTTGTAGAGAGAGAGATTGTAGAGAGAGAGATTGTAGAGAGAGAGATTGTAGAGATAGAGAGATTGTAGAAAGAGAGATTGTAGAGAGAGGGATTGTAGAGAGAGGGATTGTAGAGAGAGAAAAGAGAGAGAGACTGTAGAGAGAGGGATTGGAGAGAGAGAGATTGTAGAGAGAGTGATTGTAGAGAGAGAGATTGTAGAAAGAGCGATTGTAGAGAGAGAGGGAGAGGGATTGTAGAGATAGAGAAGAAGACAGAGATTGTGGCGAGAGAGATTGTAGAGAGAGAGAGATTGTGGAGAGAGAGATTGTAGAGAGAGAGATTTTAGAGAGAGAGATTTTAGAGAGAGAGAAGGAGAAAGAGGGATTGTAGAGAGAGCGATTGTAGAGAGAGAGATTGTAGCGAGAGAGGTTGTAGAGAGAGAAATTGTAAAGAGAGAGATTGTATAGAGAGAGAGAGATTGGAGAGAGAGAAAGAATGTAGAAAGAGAGATTGTAGAGAGAGGGATTGTAGAGAGAGGAATTGTAGAGAGAGAGGAGAGAGAGAGACTGTAGAGAGAGGGATTGTAGCGAGAGAGATTGTAGAGAGAGAGATTGTAGAGAGAGTGATTGTCAAGAGATGGATAGTCGAGAGAGAGGGAGAGAGAGATTGTAGAGAGAGAGAGATTGTAGAGAGAGAGGGATTGTAGAGAGAGATTGTAGAGAGAGAGATATTGTAGAGAGAGAGGGATTGTAGAGAGAGAGGGATTGTAGAGAGAGAGAAGGAGAGAGAGATTGTAGAGAGAGAGAGATTGTAGAGAGAGAGGGATTGTAGAGAGAGAGAAGGAGAGAGAGATTGTAGAGAGAGATTGTAGAGAGATTAATTGTAGAGAGAGAGAGAGATTGTAGAGAGAGAGATTGTAGAGAGAGAGGGATTGTAGAGAGAGAAAGATTGTCGAGAGAGAGAAGGAGGTAGAGAGAGATTGTAGAGAGAGATTTTAGAGAGAGATTAAGGAGAGAGAGAAGGAGAGAGAGGGATTGTCGAGAGAGAGATTATAGAGAGAGAATGTAGAGAGAGAGATTGTAGAGTGAGAGATTTTAGAGAGAGAGATTTTAGAGAGAGAGAAGGAGAGAGAGGGATTGTAGAGAGCGCGATTATAGAGAGAGAGATTGTAGAGAGAGAGAGATTGTAGCGAGAGAAGTTGTAGAGAGAGATTGTAGAGAGAGAGATTGTAGAGAGAGAGATTGTAGAGAGAGAGAAGGAGAGAGAGAGATTGCAGAGAGAGAGATTGTAGAGAGAGAGAGATTGTAGAGAGAGATTGTAGAGAGAGAGATTGTGGAGAGAGAGAGAGAGAGAGAGATTGTAGAGAGAGAGAGATTGCAGAGAGAGAGATTGTAGAGAGAGAGATTGTAGAGAGAGGGATTGTAGAGAGAGAGAGGGAGAGAGATAGATTGTAGAGAGAGTGATTGTAGATAGAGAGATTGTAGAAAGAGAGATTGTAGAGAGAGAGCGAGAGGGATTTTAGAGATAGAGAAGAAGACAGAGATTGTGGAGAGAGAGATTGTAGAGAGCGAGAGATTGTAGAGAGAGAGATTGTAGAGAGAGAGATTGTAGAGAGAGAGATTGTAGAGAGAGGGATTGTAGACAGATGGATTGTAGAGAGCGAGATTGTAGAGAGAGAGAGATTTTAGAGAGAGAGATTGTAGAGAGAGAGATTTTAGAGAGAGAGAATTTAGAGAGAGAGAAGGAGAAAGAGGGATTGTAGAGAGAGAGATTGTAGAGAGAGAGATTGTAGCGAGAGAGGTTGTAGAGAGAGAAATTGTAAAGAGAGAGATTGTACAGAGAGAGAGAGATTGGAGAGAGAGAGAGAATGTAGAAAGAGAGATTGTAGAGAGAGGGATTGTAGAGAGAGGAGTTGTAGAGAGAGAGGAGAGAGAGAGACTGTAGAGAGAGGGATTGTAGCGAGAGAGATTGTAGAGAGAGAGATTGTAGAGAGAGGGATTGTCGAGAGATGGATAGTCGAGAGAGAGATTGTAGAGTGAGAGATTTTAGAGAGAGAGATTTTAGTGAGAGAGAAGGAGAGAGAGGGATTGTAGAGAGAGAGATTGTAGAGAGAGAGAGAGATTGTCGTGAGAGAGGTTGTAGAGAGAGAGATTGTAAAGAGAGAGATTGTGGAGAGAGAGGGAGAGGGATTGTAGAGATAGAGAAGAAAACAGAGATTGTGGAGAGAGAGATTGTAGAGAGAGATAGATTTAGAGAGAGAGATTGTAGAGAGAGAGATTGTAGAGAGAGAGATTTTAGAGAGAGAGATTTTAGAGAGAGAGAAGGAGAGAGAGGGATTGTAGAGAGAGAGATTGTAGAGAGAGCGAGATTGTAGCGAGAGAGGTTGTAGAGAGAGAAATTGTAAAGAGAGAGATTGTATAGAGAGAGAGAGATTGTAGAGAGAGAGAGATTGTAGAAAGGTAGATTGTAGAGAGAGGAATTGTAGAGAGAGAGGAGAGAGAGAGACTGTAGAGAGAGGGATTGTAGCGAGAGAGATTGTAGAGAGAGAGATTGCAGAGAGAGGGATTGTCGAGAGATGCATAGTCGAGAGAGAGATTATCGAGTGAGAGATTTTAGAGAGAGAGATTTTAGAGAGAGAGAAGGAGAGAGAGGAATTGCAGAGAGAGAGATTGTAGAGAGAGAGAGAGATTGTAGTGAGAGAGGTTGTAGAGAGAGAGATTGTAAAGAGAGAGATTGAATAGAGAGAGAGAGATTGTAGAAAGAGAGATTGTAGAGAGAGGGATTGTAGAGAGAGGAATTGTAGAGAGAGATTGAAGAGAGAGAGATTGTAGAGAGAGAGATTGTCGAGAGAGATGGTAGAGAGAGGGATTGTATAGAGAGAGATTGTAGAGAGAGAGATTGTAGAGAGAGAGATTGTAGAGAGAGTGATTGTTGAGAGAGAGTGTGAGGGATTGTATAGAGAGAAGAAGAGAGAGATTGGAGAGAGAGAGATTGTAGAGAGAGAGATTGTAAAAAGAGAGAGATTGTCGAGACAGAGAGATTCTAGAGAGAGGGATTGTAGAGAGAGAGAATGTAGAGAGAGAGAGATTGAAGAGAGAGAGATTGTAGAGAGAGATTGCAGAGAGAGAGATATTGTGGAGAGGGAGATTGTAGAGAGAGAGATTGTAGAGAGAGGGATTGTAGAGAGAGAGAGATTGTAGAGAGAGAGATTGTAGAGAGAGAGAGATTGTAGAGAGTGAGATTGTAGAGAGAGAGATTGTAGAGAGAGAGATTGTAGAGACAGAGGGTGAGGGATTGTATACAAAGAGAAGAAGAGAGAGATTGTAGAGAGAGAGATTGTAGAGAGAGAAATTGTAGAAAGAGAGAGATTGTCGAGAGACAGAGATTGTAGAGAGAGGGATTGTAGAGAGAGAGAATGTAGAGAGAGAGATTGTAGAGAGAGAGAGATTGCAGAGTGAGAGAATGTAGAGAGAGAGATTGTAGAGAGAGAGATTGTAGAGAGAGGGATTGTAGAGAGAGGGAATGTAGAGAGAGAGATTGTAGAGAGAGAGAGATTGTAGAGAGAGAGAATGTAGAGAGAGAGAGATTGTAGAGAGAGAGATTGTAGAGGGAGAGATTGTAGAGAGAGAGAGATTGTAGAGAGAGGGATTGTCGAGAGAGAGATTGTAGAGAGAGAGATTGTAGAGGGAGAGATTGTAGAGAGAGAGAGATTGTAGATAGAGAGAGTTTGTAGAGAGAGGGAGAGAGAGACTGTAGAGAGAGATTGTAGAAAGAAAGAGAGATTGTACAGAGAGAGATTGTAGAGAGAGGGATTGTAGAGAGAGAGAGATTGTAGAGAGAGGGATTGTCGAGAGAGGGATTGTCGAGAGAGAGATTGTAGAGTGAGAGATTTTAGAGAGAGAGATTTTAGAGAGAGAGAAGGAGAGAGATTGAGATTGTAGAGAGAGAGGAGGAGTGAGAGAGATTGTAGAGAGAGAGATTGTAGAGAGAGAGAGATTGTAGAGAGTGAGTTTGTAGAGAGATAGATTGTAGAGAGAGAGATTGTAGAGACAGAGGGTGAGGGATTGTATAGAAAGAGAAGAAGAGAGAGATTGTAGAGAGAGAGATTGCAGAGAGAGAAATTGTAGAGAGAGAGAGATTGTAGAGAGAGAGAATGTAGAGAGAGAGAGATTGTAGAGAGAGAGATTGTAGAGAGAGAGATTGTAGAGAGAGAGATTGTAGAGAGAGAGATTGTAGAGAGAGAGAGATTGTAGATAGAGAGAGATTATAGAGAGAGGGATTGTAGAGAGAGAGAATGTAGAGAGATTGAGATTGTAGAGAGAGAGATTGTAGAGAGAGATTGTTGAGAGAGAGATTGTAGAGAGAGAGAGATTGTGGAGAGAGAGATTGTAGAGAGAGAGAGAGAAGTAGAGAGAGAGATTGTAGAGAGAGAGATTGTAGAGACAGAGATTGTAGAGAGAGAGGAGGAATGAGAGAGATTGTAGAGAGAGAGAGATTGTAGAGAGAGAGATTGTAGAGAGAGAGATTGTAGATAGAGAGAGATTGTAGAGAGAGGGATTGTAGAGAGAGAGAATGTAGAAAGAGAGAGATTGTAGATAGAGAGATTGTAGAGAGAGATTGTTGAGAGAGAGATTGTAGAGAGAGAGAGATTGTAGAGAGAGAGAGAGAAGTAGAGAGAGAGATTGTAGAGAGAGAGATTGTAGAGACAGAGATTGTAGAGAGAGAGGAGGAGTGAGAGAGATTGTAGAGAGAGAGAGATTGTAGACAGAGAGATATTGTAGATAGAGAGAGAGCAGGAGAGAGAGAGATTGTAGAGAAAGGGATTGTAGAGAGAGAGAAGGACTGAGAGATTGTAGAGAGAGGGGTTGTAGAGAGAGCGGTTGTAGAGAGAGAGATGGTAGAGAGGGAGATTGTAGAGAGAGAGTTTGTAGAGAGAGGGAGAGAGAGACTGTAGAGAGAGATTGTAGAAAGAAAGAGAGATTGTACAGACAGAGATTGTAGAGAGAGGGATTGTAGAGAGAGAGAGATTGTAGAGAGAGGGTTGTCGAGAGAGGGATTGTCGAGAGAGAGATTGTAGAGTGAGAGATTTTAGAGAGAGAGATTTTAGAGAGAGAGAAGGAGAGAGATTGAGATTGTAGAGAGAGTTGTAGAGAGAGAGATTGTAGAGAGAGAGATTGTAGAGAGAGAGAGATTGTAGAGAGTGAGATTGTAGAGAGAGAGATTGTAGAGAGAGAGATTGTAGAGACAGAGGGTGAGGGATTGTATCGAAAGAGAAGAAGAGAGAGATTGTAGAGAGAGAGATTGTAGAGAGAGTAATTGTAGAGAGAGAGAGATTGTAGAGAGAGAGAATGTAGAGAGAGAGAGATTGTAGAGAGAGATTGTAGAGAGAGATATTGTAGAGAGAGAGATTGTAGAGAGAGAGATTGTAGAGAGAGAGATTGTAGAGAGAGAGATTGTAGAGAGAGAGATTGTAGAGAGAGAGAGATTGTGGAGAGAGTGAATGTAGAGAGAGAGAGATTGTAGAGAGAGATTGTAGAGAGAGATATTGTAGAGAGAGAGATTGTAGAGAGAGAGATTGTAGAGAGAGAGATTGTAGAGAGAGAGAGATTGTGGAGAGAGAGAATGTAGAGAGAGAGAGATTGTAGAGAGAGATTGTAGAGAGAGATATTGTAGAGAGAGAGATTGTAGAGAGAGAGATTGTAGAGAGAGAGATTGTAGAGAGAGAGATTGTAGAGAGAGAGATTGTAGAGAGAGAGAGATTGTTGATAGAGAGATTGTAGAGAGAGGGATTGTAGAGAGAGAGAATGTAGAGAGAGAGATTGTAGAGACAGAGATTGTAGACAGAGAGGAGGAGTGAGAGAGATTGTAGATAGAGGGATTGTAGAGAGAGAGAATGTAGAGAGAAAGAGAGATTGTAGAGAGAGAGTTTGTAGAGAGAGGGAGAGAGAGACTGTAGAGAGAGATTGTAGAGAGAAAGAGAGATTGTACAGAGAGAGATTGTAGAGAGAGAGAATGTAGAGAGAAAGAGAGATTGTAGAGAAAGAGATTGTAGAGAGAAGAGATAGCAGAGAGAGAGATTGTATTGAGAGGGAGAGAGAGACTGTAGAGAGAGAGATTGTAGAGAGAATGAGAGATTGTAGAAGAGAGAATGTAGAGAGAAATAGAGATTGTAGAGAAAGAGATTGTCGAGAGAGATTGAAGAGAGAGGGGGGAGAGACTGTAGAGAGAGAGAGATTGTAGAGAGAAAGAAAGATTGTAGAGAGAGAGATTGTAGAAAGAGAGAGATTGTCGAGAGTGAGAGATTGTAGAGAGAGGGATTGTAGAGAGAGAGAATGTAGAGAGAGAGAGATTGTAGAGAGAGAGATTGGAGAGAGAGATTGTAGAGAGAGATGTTGTAGAGAGAGAGATTGTAGAGAGAGAGAGATTGTAGATAGAGAGAGATTGTAGAGAGAGGGATTGTAGAGAGAGAGAATGTAGAGAGAGGGATTGTAGAGAGAGAATATAGAGAGAGAGAGATTGTAGAGAGAGAGATTGTAGAGAAAGATTGTTGAGAGAGAGATTGTAGAGAGAGAGATTGTGGAGACAGAGATTGTAGAGAGAGAGATTATAGAGAAAGAGAGAGAAATAGAGAGAGAGATTGTAGAGAGAGAGATTGTAGAGACAGAGATTGTAGAGAGAGAGGAGCAGTGAGAGAGATTGTAGAGAGAGAGAGATTGTAGACAGAGAGAGATTGTAGATAGAGAGAGAGAAGGAGAGAGAGAGATTGCAGAGAGAGGGATTGTAGAGAGAGAGAAGAAGTGAGAGATTGTAGAGAGAGAGGTTGTAGAGAGAGCGGTTGTAGAGAGAGAGATGGTAGAGAGGGAGATTGTAGAGAGAGAGTTTGTAGAGAGAGGGAGAGAGAGACTGTAGAGAGAGATTGTAGAGAGAAAAAGAGATTGTAGAGAAAGAGATTGTAGAGAGAGAGATTGTAGAGAGAGAGTTTGTAGAGAGAGGCAGAGAGAGACTGTAGAGAGAGATTGTAGAGAGAAAGAGAGATTGTACAGAGAGATTGTAGAGAGAGAGATTGTAGAGAGAGAGGGAGAGGGATTGTAGAGATAGAGATTGTAGAGAGAGAGATTGTTGAGAGAAAGATTGTAGAGAGAGTTAAGGAGAGAGATTGTAGAGAGAGAGATTGTAGAGAGAGAGAGATTGTAGAGAGATAGATTGTAGAGAGAGATTGTAGAGAGAGGGATTGTAGAGAGAGAGAAGGAGAGAGAGAGATTGTAGATAGAGGGATTGTAGAGAGAGAGATTGTTGAGAGAAAGATTGTAGAGAGAGAGAATGTAGAGAGAGAGAGATTGTAGAGAGAGAGATTGTAGAGAGATAGATAGTAGAGAGAGAGAATGTAGAGAGAGAAATTTCTAGAGAGAGGGATTGTATAGAGAGAGAATGTAGAGAGAGAGATTGTAGAGAGAGAGGGTGAGGGATTGTATAGACAGAGAGGAAGAGAGATTGTAGAGAGAGAGATTGTAGCGAGAGAGATTGTAGAGAGAGAGATTGTAGAGAGAGAGATTGTAGAGAGAGAGATTGTAGAGAGAGGGATTGTATACAGAGAGATTGTAGAGAGAGAGATTGTAGAGTGAGAGATTGTAGAGAGAGAGAGATTGTGGAGAGAGGGATTGTAGAGAGAGAGAATATAAAGAGAGAGAGACTGTAGAGAGAGAGATTGTAGAGACAGAGATTGTAGAGAGAGGGTGTGAGAGAGATTTTAGAGAGAGATTATAGAGCAAGAGATTGTCGAGAGAGAGACAGAGAAGGAGAGAGAGAGAAGGAGAGAGAGGGATTGTAGAGAAAGAGAGATGGTAGAGTGAGAGATTGGAGAGAGAGAGATTGTAGAGAGAGAGATTGTAGAGAGAGATGGTAGAGAGAGGGATTGTAGAGAGAGAGATTTTAGAGAGAGAGAGATTGTAGAGAGAGAGATTGTCGAGAGAGAGATTGTAGAGACAGAGGGTGAGGGATTGTATAAAGAGAGAAGAAGAGAGAGATTGTAGAGAGAGAGATTGTCAGAGAGAGATTGTAGAAAGAGAGAGATCGTCGAGAGAAAGAGAGATTGTAGAGCGAGGTATTGTAGAGAGAGAGAATGTAGAGAGAGAGAGAGATTGTAGAGAGACAGATTGTAGAGAGAGATTGTAGAGAGAGATATTGTAGAGAGAGAGATTGTAGAGAGAGGGATTGTCGAGAGAGAGATTGTAGAGAGAGAGATTGTCGAGAGAGAGAATGTAGAGAGAGAGAGATTGTAGAGAGAGGGATTGTAGAGAGAGAGAGAGAAATAGAGAGAGAGATTGTAGAGACAGAGATTGTAGAGAGAGAGATTGTAGAGAGAGGGATTGTATACAGAGAGATTGTAGAGTGAGAGATTGTAGAGAGAGAGAGATTGTAGAGAGAGGGATTGTAGAGAGAGAGAATGTAAAGAGAGAGAGACTGTAGAGAGAGAGATTGTAGAGACAGAGATTGTAGAGAGAGAGAGGGTGTGAGAGAGAATTTAGAGAGAGATTATAGAGCGAGAGATTGTCGAGAGAGAGACAGAGAAGGAGAGAGAGAGAAGGAGAGAGAGGGATTGTAGAGAAAGAGAGATGGTAGAGTGAGAGATTGGAGAGAGAGAGATTGTAGAGAGAGAGATTGTAGAGAGAGATGGTAGAGAGAGGGATTGTAGATAGAGAGATTGTAGAGAGAGAGAGATTGTAGAGAGAGAGATTGTCGAGAGAGAGATTGTAGAGACAGAGGGTGAGGGATTGTATAAAGAGAGAAGAAGAGAGAGATTGTAGAGAGAGAGATTGTCGAGAGAGAGATTGTAGAAAGAGAGAGATCGTCGAGAGAAAGAGAGATTGTAGAGCGAGGTATTGTAGAGAGAGAGAATGTAGAGAGAGAGAGATTGTAGAGAGACAGATTGTAGAGAGAAATTGTAGAGAGAGATATTGTAGAGAGAGAGATTGTAGAGAGAGGGATTGTCGAGAGAGAGATTGTAGAGAGAGAGATTGTCGAGAGAGAGAATGTAGAGAGAGAAAGATTGTAGAGAGAGAGATTGTAGAGAGAGAGAGATTGTCGAGAGAGGGATTGTAGAGAGAGAGAGATTGTAGAGAGAGAGAGATTGTAGAGAGAGAGATTGTAGAGGGAGAGAGATTGTAGAGAGAGAGAGATTGTAGAGAGAGGGATTGTAGAGAGAGAGAATGTAGTGAGAGAGAGAGACTGTAGAGAGAGAGATTGTAGAGAGAGAGATTGTAGAGAGAGAGAGATTGTCGAGAGAGAGAGAATGTAGCGAGAGAGGTTGTAGAGAGAGATTGTAGAGAGAGAGATTGTAGAGAGAGAGATTGTTGAGAGAGAGATTGTAGAGAGAGAGAGAAGGAGAGAGTGATTGTAGAGAGAGAGATTGTAGAGAGAGGGATTGTAGAGAGAGAGAAGGAGAGAGAGAGATTGTAGAGAGAGGGATTGTAGTTAGAGATTGTAAAGAGAGAGATTGTAGAGAGAGAGATTGTAGAGAGAGAGGGAGAGGGAGTGTAGAGATAGGGATTGTAGAAAGAGAGATTGTAGAGAGAGAGAAGGTATGAGAGAGATTTTAGAGAGAGATTATAGAGCGAGAGATTGTCGAGAGAGAGACAGAGAAGGAGAGAGAGAGATTGCAGAGAGAGAGATTGTAGAGAGAGAGAATGTAGAGAGAGAGTTTGTAGAGAGAGGGATTGTATAGAGAGAGATTGTAGAGAGAGACATTGTAGAGAGAGAGATTGTGGAGAGAGAGATTGTAGAGAGAGAAAGATTGTAGAGAGAGAGATTGTGGAGAGAGAGAGATTGTAGAGAGAGAGATTGTCGAGAGAGAGATATTGTAGAGAGAGAGAGATTGTAGAGAGAGGGATTGTAGAGAGAGAGACTGTAGAGAGAGAGATTGTAGAGAGAGAGATTGTAGAGAGAGATTGTTGAGAGAGAGCGAAGTAGAGAGAGAGATTGTAGAGACAGAGATTGTAGAGAGAGAGAAGGTGTGAGAGAGATTGTAGCGAGAGAGAGATTATAGAGAGAGAGATTGTCAAGAGAGAGAGAGAGAAGGAGAGAGAGATTGTAGAGACAGAGATTGTAGAGAGAGCGAAGGTGTGAGAGAGATTGTAGAGAGAGAGGGAGAGGGATTGTAGAGAGAGGGATTGTAGAGAGAGAGAACGAGTGAGAGATTGTAGAGAGAGAGATTGTAGAGAGAGGGGTTGCAGAGAGAGAGATTGTCGAGAGAGAGATTGTAGAGAGAGAGAGATTGTAGAGAGAGGGATTGTATAGAGAGAGATTGTAGAGAGAGAAGTTGTAGAGAGAGAGATTGTAGAGAGAGCCAGATTGTAGAGATAGGGATTGTAGAGAGAGAGAATGTAGAGAGAGAGAGACTGTAGAGAGAGAGATTGTAGAGACAGAGATTGTAGAGAGAGAGAAGGTATGAGAGAGATTTTAGAGAGAGATTATAGAGCGAGAGATTGTCGAGAGAGAGACAGAGAAGGAGAGAGAGAGATTGTAGAGACAGAGATTGTAGAGAGAGAGAAGGTGTGAGAGAGATTTCAGGGAGAGAGAGATTGTAGAGAGAGAGATTGTAGAGAGAGATGGTAGAGAGAGGGATTGTAGAGAGAGAGATTGTAGAGAGAGAGAGATTGTAGAGAGAGAGATTGTCGAGAGAGAGATTGTAGAGACAGAGGGTGAGTGATTGTATAAAGAGAGAAGAAGAGAGAGATTGTAGAGAGAGAGATTGTCGTGAGAGAGATTGTAGAAAGAAAGAGATCGTCGAGAGAGAGAGAGATTGTAGAGAGAGGGATTATAGAGAGAGAGAATGTAGAGAGAGAGAGATTGTAGAGAGATAGATTGTAGAGAGAGATTGTAGAGAGAGATATTGTAGAGAGAGAGATTGTAGAGAGAGAGAGATTGTAGAGTGAGGGATTGTCGAGAGAGAGATTGTAGAGAGAGAGATTGTAGAGAGAGAGAATGTAGAGAGAGAGAGATTGTAGAGAGAGAGATTGTAGAGAGAGAGATAGTAGAGAGAGAGAATGTAGAGAGAGAATTTTCTAGAGAGAGGGATTGTATAGAGAGAGAATGTAGAGAGAGAGATTGTAGAGAGGGAGGGTGAGGGATTGTATAGAAAGAGAGGAAGAGAGATTGTAGAGAGAGAGATTGTAGCAAGAGAGATTGTAGAGAGAGAGATTGTAGAGAGAGAGTTTGTAGAGAGAGAGAGATTGTAGAGAGAGGGATTGTATAGAGAGAGATTGTAGAGAGAGAGATTGTAGAGTGAGAGATTGTAGAGAGAGAGAGATTGTAGAGAGAGGGATTGTAGAGAGAGAGAATGTAAAGAGAGAGAGACTGTAGAGAGAGAGATTGTAGAGACAGAGATTGTAGAGAGAGAGAGGGTGTGAGAGAGATTTTAGAGAGAGATTATAGAACGAGAGATTGTCGAGAGAGAGACAGAGAAGGAGAGAGAGAGAAGGAGAGAGAGGGATTTTAGAGAAAGAGAGATGGTAGAGTGAGAGATTGGAGAGAGAGAGATTGTAGAGAGAGAGATTGTAGAGAGAGATGGTAGAGAGAGGGATTGTAGAGAGAGAGATTTTAGAGAGAGAGAGATTGTAGAGAGAGAGATTGTCGAGAGAGAGATTGTAGAGACAGAGGGTGAGGGTTTGTATAAAGAGAGAAGAAGAGAGAGATTGTAGAGAGAGAGATTGTCAAGAGAGAGATTGTAGAAAGAGAGAGATCATCGAGAGAAAGAGAGATTGTAGAGCGAGGTATTGTAGAGAGAGAGAATGTAGAGAGAGAGAGATTGTAGAGAGACAGATTGTAGACAGAGATTGTAGAGAGAGATATTGTAGAGAGAGAGATTGTAGAGAGAGGGATTGTCGAGAGAGGGATTGTAGAGAGAGAGATTGTGGAGAGAGAGATTGTAGAGAGAGAGAGATTGTAGAGAGAGGGATTGTAGAGAGAGAGAGAGAAATAGAGAGAGAGATTGTAGAGACAGAGATTGTAGAGAGAGAGATTGTAGAGAGAGAGAGAGAGTGTCGAGAGATAGATTGTAGAGAGAGATTGTAGAGAGAGATATTGTCGAGAGAGAGTTTGTAGAGAGAGAGAGAATGTAGAGAGAGGGATTGTCGTGAGAGAGATTGTAGAGAGAGAGATTGTAGAGAGAGAGAATGTAGAGAGACAGAGATTATAGAGAGAGGGATTGTAGAGAGAGAGAGAGAAGTAGAGAGAAAGATTGTAGAGACAGAGATTGTAGAGAGAGAGGAGGAGTGAGAGAGATTGTAGAGAGAGAGAGATTGTAGAGAGAGGGATTGTAGAGAGAGAGAATGTAGAGAGAGAGAGATTGGAGAGAGAGAGAGAGAAGTAGAGAGAGAGATTGTAGAGAGAGAGATTGTAGAGACAAAGATTGTAGAGAGAGAGGAGGAGTGAGAGAGATTGTAGAGAGAGAGAGATTGTAGACAGAGAGAGATTGTAGATAGAAAGAGAGAAGGAGAGAGATAGATTTTAGAGAGAGGGATTGTAGAGAGAGAGAAGGAGTGAGAGATTGTAGAGAGAGGGGTTGTAGAGAGAGGGGTTGTAGAGAGAGAGATTGTAGATGGAGAGAGATTGTAGAGAGAGGGATTGTAGAGAGAGAAAATGTAGAGAGAGAGAGATTGTAGAGAGAGAGATTGTAGAGCGAGATTGTTGAGAGAGAGATTGTAGAGAGAGAGAGATTGTGCAGAGAGAGATTGTCGAGAGAGAGATTGTAGAGAGAGAGAAGTAGAGAGAGAGATTGTAGAGACAGAGATTGTAGAGAGAGAGGAGGAATGAGAGAGATTGTAGAGAGAGAGAGATTGTAGACAGAGAGAGATTGTAGATAGAGAGCGAGAAGGAGAGAGAGAGATTGTAGAGAGAGGGATTGAAGAGAGAGAGGAGTGAGAGATTGTAGAGAGAGGGGTTATAGAGAGAGGGGTTGTAGAGAGAGAGATGGTCGAGAGAGATGGTAGAGAGGGAGATTGTAGAGAGAGAGTTTGTAGAGAGAGGGAGAGAGAGACTGTAGAGAGAGATTGTAGAGAGAAAGAGATATTGTGCAGAGAAAGATTGTAGAGAGAGAGAATGTGGAGAGAAAGAGAGATTGTAGAGAAAGAGATTGTAGAGAGAGAGATTGTAGAGAGAGAGTTAGTAGAGAGAGGGAGAGAGAGACTGTAGAGAGAGATTGTAGAGAGAAAGAGAGATTGTAGAGAGAGAGCATGTAGAGAGAAAGAGAGATTGTAGAGAAAGAGATTGTAGAGAGAAGAGATTGCAGAGAGAGAGATTGTAGAGAGAGGGAGAGAGAGACTGTAGAGAGAGAGATTGTAGAGAGAAAGAGAGATTGTAGAGAGAGAGATTGTAGAGAGAGAGAATGTAGAGAGAAAGAGAGATTGTAGAGAAAGAGATTGTCGAGAGAGAGATTGAAGAGAAGGCGGAGAGAGACTGTAGAGAGAGAGATTGTAGAGAGAAAGAGAGATTGTAGAGAGAGAGAATGTAGAGAGAGAGATTGTAGAGAGTGATTGTCGAGAGAGGGATTGTTGAGGGAGAGATTGTTGAGAGAGAGATTGTAGAGTGAGAGAGAAGGAGAGAGAGTGATTGTAGAGAGAGAGATTGTAGTGAGAGAGAGATTGTAGAGAGTGATTTTAGAGAGAGAGATTGTAGAGAGAGGGATTGTAGAGAGAGAGAAGGAGAGAGAGAGATTGTAGAGAGAGGGATTGTAGATAGAGATTGTAAAGAGAAAGATTGTAGAGAGAGAGATTGTAGAGAGAGAGGGAGAGGGAGTGTAGAGATAGGGATTGTAGAAAGAGAGATTGTAGAGAGAGATTGCAGAGAGAGAGATTGTAGAGAGAGAGAATGTAGAGAGAGAGTTTACAGAGAGAGGGATTGTATAGAGAGAGATTGTAGAGAGAGAGATTGTAGAGCGAGAGATTGTGGAGAGAGAGATTGTAGAGAGAGAAAGATTGTAGAGAGAGAGATTGTAGAGAGAGAGAGATTGTCGAGAGAGGGATTGTAGAGAGAGAGAGATTGTAGAGAGAGAGATATTGTAGAGAGAGAGATTGTAGAGGGAGAGAGATTGTAGAGAGAGAGAGATTGTAGAGAGAGGGATTGTAGAGAGAGAGAATGTAGTGAGAGAGAGAGACTGTAGAGAGAGAGATTGTAGAGAGAGAGATTGTAGAGAGAGAGAGATTGTAGAGAGAGAGAGAATGTAGCAAGAGAGGTTATAGAGAGAGATTGTTGAGAGAGAGATTGTAGAGAGAGAGATTGTAGAGAGAGAGATTGTAGAGAGAGAGGGAGAGGGAGTGTAGAGATAGGGATTGTAGAAAGAGAGATTGTAGAGAGAGAGAAGGTATGAGAGAGATTTTAGAGAGAGATTATAGAGCGAGAGATTGTCGAGAGAGAGACAGAGAAGGAGAGAGAGAGATTGCAGAGAGAGAGATTGTAGAGAGAGAGAATGTAGAGAGAGAGTTTGTAGAGAGAGGGATTGTATAGAGAGAGATTGTAGAGAGAGACATTGTAGAGAGAGAGATTGTGGAGAGAGAGATTGTAGAGAGAGAAAGATTGTAGAGAGAGAGATTGTGGAGAGAGAGAGATTGTAGAGAGAGAGATTGTCGAGAGAGAGATATTGTAGAGAGAGAGAGATTGTAGAGAGAGGGATTGTAGAGAGAGAGACTGTAGAGAGAGAGATTGTAGAGAGAGAGATTGTAGAGAGAGATTGTTGAGAGAGAGCGAAGTAGAGAGAGAGATTGTAGAGACAGAGATTGTAGAGAGAGAGAAGGTGTGAGAGAGATTGTAGCGAGAGAGAGATTATAGAGAGAGAGATTGTCAAGAGAGAGAGAGAGAAGGAGAGAGAGATTGTAGAGACAGAGATTGTAGAGAGAGCGAAGGTGTGAGAGAGATTGTAGAGAGAGAGGGAGAGGGATTGTAGAGAGAGGGATTGTAGAGAGAGAGAACGAGTGAGAGATTGTAGAGAGAGAGATTCTAGAGAGAGGGGTTGCAGAGAGAGAGATTGTCGAGAGAGAGATTGTAGAGAGAGAGAGATTGTAGAGAGAGGGATTGTATAGAGAGAGATTGTAGAGAGAGAGAGACTGTAGAGAGAGAGATTGTAGAGACAGAGATTGTAGAGAGAGAGAAGGTATGAGAGAGATTTTAGAGAGAGATTATAGAGCGAGAGATTGTCGAGAGAGAGACAGAGAAGGAGAGAGAGAGATTGTAGAGACAGAAATTGTAGAGAGAGAGAAGGTGTGAGAGAGATTTCAGGGAGAGAGAGATTGTAGAGAGAGAGATTGTAGAGAGAGATGGTAGAGAGAGGGATTGTAGAGAGAGAGATTGTAGAGAGAGAGAGATTGTAGAGAGAGAGATTGTCGAGAGAGAGATTGTAGAGACAGAGGGTGAGTGATTGTATAAAGAGAGAAGAAGAGAGAGATTGTAGAGAGAGAGATTGTCGAGAGAGAGATTGTAGAAAGAGAGAGATCGTCGAGAGAGAGAGAGATTGTAGAGAGAGGGATTGTAGAGAGAGAGAATGTAGAGAGAGAGAGATTGTAGAGAGATAGATTGTAGAGAGAGATTGTAGAGAGAGATATTGTAGAGAGAGAGATTGTAGAGAGAGAGAGATTGTAGAGTGAGGGATTGTCGAGAGAGAGATTGTAGAGAGAGAGATTGTTGAGAGAGAGAATGTAGAGAGAGAGAGATTGTAGAGAGAGAGATTGTAGAGAGAGAGATAGTAGAGAGAGAGAATGTAGAGAGAGAATTTTCTAGAGAGAGGGATTGTATAGAGAGAGAATGTAGAGAGAGAGATTGTAGAGAGGGAGGGTGAGGGATTGTATAGAAAGAGAGGAAGAGAGATTGTAGAGAGAGAGATTGTAGCGAGAGAGATTGTAGAGGGAGAGATTGTAGAGAGAGAGATTGTAGAGAGAGAGAGATTGTAGAGAGAGGGATTGTAGAGAGAGGGATTGTAGAGAGAGAGAGAGAAATAGAGAGAGAGATTGTAGAGACAGAGATTGTAGAGAGAGAGATTGTAGAGAGAGAGAGTGTCGAGAGATAGATTGTAGAGAGAGATTGTAGAGAGAGATATTGTAGAGAGAGAGAATGTAGAGAGAGAGAGATTGTAGAGAGACAGATTGTAGAGAGAGATTGTAGAGAGAGAGATTGTAGAGAGAGAGAATGTAGAGAGACAGAGATTATAGAGAGAGGGATTGTAGAGAGTGAGAATGTAGAGAGAGAGAGATTGGAGAGAGAGAGAGAGAAGTAGAGAGAGAGATTGTAGAGAGAGAGATTGTAGAGACAAAGATTGTAGAGAGAGAGGAGGAGTGAGAGAGATTGTAGAGAGAGGGATTGTATAGAGAGAGATTGTAGAGAGAGAGATTGTAGAGTGAGAGATTGTAGAGAGAGAGAGATTGTAGAGAGAGGGATTGTAGAGAGAGAGAATGTAAAGAGAGAGAGACTGTAGAGAGAGAGATTGTAGAGACAGAGATTGTAGAGAGAGAGAGGGTGTGAGAGAGATTTTAGAGAGAGATTATAGAGCGAGAGATTGTCGAGAGAGAGACAGAGAAGGAGAGAGAGAGAAGGAGAGAGAGGGATTTTAGAGAAAGAGAGATGGTAGAGTGAGAGATTGGAGAGAGAGAGATTGTAGAGAGAGAGATTGTAGAGAGAGATGGTAGAGAGAGGGATTGTAGAGAGAGAGATTTTAGAGAGAGAGAGATTGTAGAGAGAGAGATTGTCGAGAGAGAGATTGTAGAGACAGAGGGTGAGGGATTGTATAAAGAGAGAAGAAGAGAGAGATTGTAGAGAGAGAGATTGTCGAGAGAGAGATTGTAGAAAGAGAGAGATCATCGAGAGAAAGAGAGATTGTAGAGCGAGGTATTGTAGAGAGAGAGAATGTAGAGAGAGAGAGATTGTAGAGAGACAGATTGTAGAGAGAGATTGTAGAGAGAGATATTGTAGAGAGAGAGATTGTAGAGAGAGGGATTGTAGAGAGAGAGAGAGAAATAGAGAGAGAGATTGTAGAGACAGAGATTGTAGAGAGAGAGATTGTAGAGAGAGAGAGTGTCGAGAGATAGATTGTAGAGAGAGATTGTAGAGAGAGATATTGTCGAGAGAGAGTTTGTATAGAGAGAGAGAATGTAGAGAGAGGGATTGTCGTGAGAGAGATTGTAGAGAGAGAGATTGTAGAGAGAGAGAATGTAGAGAGACAGAGATTATAGAGAGAGGGATTGTAGAGAGTGAGAGAGAAGTAGAGAGAGAGATTGTAGAGACAGAGATTGTAGAGAGAGAGGAGGAGTGAGAGAGATTGTAGAGAGAGAGAGATTGTAGAGAGAGGGATTGTAGAGAGAGAGAATGTAGAGAGAGAGAGATTGGAGAGAGAGAGAGAAGTAGAGAGAGAGATTGTAGAGAGAGAGATTGTAGAGACAAAGATTGTAGAGAGAGAGGAGGAGTGAGAGAGATTGTAGAGAGAGAGAGATTGTAGACAGAGAGAGATTGTAGATAGAAAGAGAGAAGGAGAGAGATAGATTTTAGAGAGAGGGATTGTAGAGAGAGAGAAGGAGTGAGAGATTGTAGAGAGAGGGGTTGTAGAGAGAGGGGTTGTAGAGAGAGAGATTGTAGATAGAGAGAGATTGTAGAGAGAGGGATTGTAGAGAGAGAAAATGTAGAGAGAGAGAGATTGTAGAGAGAGAGATTGTAGAGAGAGATTGTTGAGAGAGAGATTGTAGAGAGAGAGAGATTGTGCAGAGAGAGATTGTCGAGAGAGAGATTGTAGAGAGAGAGAAGTAGAGAGAGAGATTGTAGAGACAGAGATTGTAGAGAGAGAGGAGGAATGAGAGAGATTGTAGAGAGAGAGAGATTGTAGACAGAGAGAGATTGTAGATAGAGAGCGAGAAGGAGAGAGAGAGATTGTAGAGAGAGGGATTGAAGAGAGAGAGGAGTGAGAGATTGTAGAGAGAGGGGTTATAGAGAGAGGGGTTGTAGAGAGAGAGATGGTCGAGAGAGATGGTAGAGAGGGAGATTGTAGAGAGAGAGTTGTAGAGAGAGGGAGAGAGAGACTGTAGAGAGAGATTGTAGAGAGAAAGAGATATTGTGCAGAGAAAGATTGTAGAGAGAGAGAATGTGGAGAGAAAGAGAGATTGTAGAGAAAGAGATTGTAGAGAGAGAGATTGTAGAGAGAGAGTTAGTAGAGAGAGGGAGAGAGAGACTGTAGAGAGAGATTGTAGAGAGAAAGAGAGATTGTAGAGAGAGAGCATGTAGAGAGAAAGAGAGATTGTAGAGAAAGAGATTGTAGAGAGAAGAGATTGCAGAGAGAGAGATTGTAGAGAGAGGGAGAGAGAGACTGTAGAGAGAGAGATTGTAGAGAGAAAGAGAGATTGTAGAGAGAGAGATTGTAGAGAGAGAGAATGTAGAGAGAAAGAGAGATTGTAGAGAAAGAGATTGTCGAGAGAGAGATTGAAGAGAAGGGGGAGAGAGACTGTAGAGAGAGAGATTGTAGAGAGAAAGAGAGATTGTAGAGAGAGAGAATGTAGAGAGAGAGATTGTAGAGACAGAGGGTGAGGGATTGTATCGAAAGAGAAGAAGAGAGAGATTGTAGAGAGAGAGATTGTAGAGAGAGTAATTGTAGAGAGAGAGAGATTGTAGAGAGAGAGAATGTAGAGAGAGAGAGATTGTAGAGAGAGATTGTAGAGAGAGATATTGTAGAGAGAGAGATTGTAGAGAGAGAGATTTTAGAGAGAGAGATTGTAGAGAGAGAGATTGTAGAGAGAGAGATTGTAGAGAGAGAGAGATTGTGGAGAGAGTGAATGTAGAGAGAGAGAGATTGTAGAGAGAGATTGTAGAGAGAGATATTGTAGAGAGAGAGATTGTAGAGAGAGAGATTGTAGAGAGAGAGATTGTAGAGAGAGAGAGATTGTGGAGAGAGAGAATGTAGAGAGAGAGAGATTGTAGAGAGAGATTGTAGAGAGAGAGATTGTAGAGAGAGAGATTGTAGAGAGAGAGATTGTAGAGAGAGAGATTGTAGAGAGAGAGATTGTAGAGAGAGAGAGATTGTTGATAGAGAGATTGTAGAGAGAGGGATTGTAGAGAGAGAGAATGTAGAGAGAGAGAGATTGTAGAGAGAGAGATTGTAGAGAGAGATTGTTGAGAGAGAGATTGTAGAGAGAGAGAGATTGTGGAGAGAGAGATTGTAGAGAGAGAGATTGTAGAGAGAGAGAGAGAAGTAGAGAGAGAGATTGTAGAGAGAGAGATTGTAGAGACAGAGATTGTAGAGAGAGAGGGGGAGTGAGAGAGATTGTAGAGAGAGAGAGATTGTAGACAGAGAGATATTGTAGATAGGGAGAGAGCAGGAGAGAGAGAGATTGTAGAGAGAGGGATTGTAGAGAGAGAGAAGGACTGAGAGATTGTAGAGAGAGGGTTTGTAGAGAGAGCGGTTGTAGAGAGAGAGATGGTAGAGAGGGAGATTGTAGAGAGAGAGTTTGTAGAGAGAGGGAGAGAGAGACTGTAGAGAGAGATTGTAGAGAGAGGGATTGTAGAGAGAGAGAGATTGTAGAGAGAGGGAATGTCGAGAGAGGGATTGTCGAGAGAGAGATTGTAGAGTGAGAGATTTTAGAGAGGGAGATTTTAGAGAGAGAGAAGGAGAGAGAGGGATTGTAGAGAGAGAGATTGTAGAGAGAGAGAGATTGTAGAGAGAGAGAGATTGTAGCGAGAGAGGTTGTAGAGAGAGTTGTAGAGAGAGAGATTGTAGAGAGAGAGATTGTAGAGAGAGAGATTGTAGAGATAGAGAGATTGTAGAAAGAGAGATTGTAGAGAGAGGGATTGTAGAGAGAGGAATTGTAGAGAGAGAGGAGAGAGAGAGACTGTAGAGAGAGGGATTGGAGAGAGAGAGATTGTAGAGAGAGTGATTGTAGAGAGAGAGATTGTAGAAAGAGCGATTGTAGAGAGAGAGGGAGAGGGATTGTAGAGATAGAGAAGAAGACAGAGATTGTGCCGAGAGAGATTGTAGAGAGAGAGAGATTGTAGAGAGAGAGATTGTAGAGAGAGAGATTGTAGAGAGAGAGATTGTAGAGAGAGGGATTGTAGAGAGAGGGATTGTAGAGAGCGAGATTGTAGAGAGAGAGAGATTGTAGAGAGAGAGATTGTAGAGAGAGAGATTTTAGAGAGAGAGATTTTAGAGAGAGAGAAGGAGAAAGAGGGATTGTAGAGAGAGCGATTGTAGAGAGAGAGATTATAGCGAGAGAGGTTGTAGAGAGAGAAATTGTAAAGAGAGAGATTGTATAGAGAGAGAGAGATTGTAGAGAGAGAGATTGTAGAGAGAGAGATTGTAGAGACAGAGATTGTAGAGACACAGGGTGAGGGATTGTATAGCAAGAGAAGAAGAGAGAGATTGTAGAGAGAGAGATTGTAGAGAGAGAGAGATTGTAGAGAGAGGGATTGTCGAGAGAGAGAATGTAGAGAGAGAGAGATTGTAGAGAGAGAGAGATTGTCGAGAGAGAGATTGTAGAGAGAGGGATTGTAGAGAGAGAGAATGTAGAGAGAGCGAGATTGTAGAGAGAGATTGTAGAGAGAGATTGTAGAGAGAGATATTGTAGAGAGAGATTGTAGAGAGAGAGATTGTAGAAAGAGAGATTGTAGAGAGAGAGATTGTAGAGAGAGAGAGATTGTAGATAGAGAGAGATTGTAGAGAGAGGGATTGTAGAGAGAGAGAATTTAGAGAGAGAGAGATTGTAGAGAGCGAGATTGTAGAGAGAGATTGTTGAGAGAGAGAGTGTAGAGAGAGAGAGATTGTGGAGAGAGAGATTGTAGAGAGAGAGATTGTAGAGAGAGAGAGAGAAGTCGAGAAAGAGATTGTAGAGAGAGAGATTGTAGAGACAGAGATTGTAGAGAGAGAGGAGGAGTGAGAGAGATTGTAGAGAGAGAGAGATTGTAGACGGAGAGAGATTGTAGATAGAGAGAGAGAAGGAGAGAGAGAGATTGTAGAGAGAGAGATTGTAGAGAGAGAGAAGGAGTGAGAGAATGTAGAGAGAGGGATTGTAGAGAGAGCGGGTGTAGAGAGAGAGATGATAGAGAGGGAGATTGTAGAGAGAGAGTTTGTAGAGAGAGGGAGAGAGAGACTGTCGAGAGAGATTGTAGAGAGAAAAAGAGATTGTACAGAGAGAGATTGTAGAGAGAGAGAATGTAGAGAGAAAGAGCGATTGTAGAGAAAGAGATTGTAGAGAGAAGAGATTGCAGAGAGAGAGATTGTAGAGAGAGGGATAGAGAGACTGTAGAGAGAGAGATTGTAGAGAGGAAGAGAGATTGTAGAGAAAGAGATTGTAGCCAGAGAGATAGTAGAGAGAGAGTTTGTAGAGAGAGGCAGAGAGAGACTGTAGAGAAAGATTGTAGAGAGAAAGAGAGATTGTACAGAGAGATTGTAGAGAGAGAGATTGTAGAGAGAGAGGGAGAGGGATTGTAGAGATAGAGATTGTAGAGAGAGAGATTGTTGAGAGAAAGATTGTAGAGAGAGTTAAGGAGAGAGAGAGATTGTAGAGAGAGAGATTGTAGAGAGAGAGAGATTGTAGAGAGTGATTGTAGAGAGAGAGATTGTAGAGAGAGGGATTGTAGAGAGAGAGAAGGAGAGAGAGCGATTGTAGATAGAGGGATTGTAGAGAGAGAGATTGTTGAGAGAAAGATTGTAGAGAGAGTTAAGGAGAGAGAGAGATTGTAGAGAGAGAGATTGTAGAGAGAGAGAGATTGCAGAGAGTGATTGTAAAGAGAGAGAGATTGTAGAGAGAGAGATTGTAGAGAGAAGAGATTGCAGAGAGAGAGAGATTGTAGAGAGAAGGAGAGAGAGACTGTAGAGAGAGAGATTGTAGAGAGAAAGAGAGATTGTAGAGAAAGAGATTGTAGAGAGAGAGAATGTAGAGAGAAAGAGAGATTGTAGAGAAAGAGATTGTCGAGAGAGAGATTGAAGAGAGAGGGGGAGAGACTTTAGAGAGAGAGAGATTGTAGAGAGAAAGGGAGATTGTAGAGAGAGAGAATGTAGAGAGCGAGATTGAAGAGAGAGATTGTAGAGAGAGGCAGATGGTAGAGAGATTGATTGTAGAGAGAGAGATTGTCGAGAGAGGGATTGTTGAGAGAGAGATTGTAGACAGAGAGATTTTAGAGAGAGAGATTTTAGACAGCGAGAAGGAGAGAGAGAGATTGTAGAGAGAGAGATTATAGAGAGAGATTGCAGAGAGAGAGAGATTGTAGCGAGAGAGGTTGTAGAGAGAGATTGTAGAGAGAGAGATTGTAGAGAGAGAGATTGTTGAGAGAGAGATTGTCGAGAGATAGAAGGAGAGAAAGAGATTGTAGAGAGAGAGATTGAAGAGAGAGAGAGATTGCAGAGAGTGATTGCAGAGAGAGAGATTGTAGAGAGAGAGAGATTGTAGAGAGAGGGATTGTAGAGAGAGAGAGATTGTAGAGAGAGAGATTGTAGAGTGAGAGATTGTGGAGAGAGGGATTGTAGAGAGAGAGAGATTGTAGAGAGAGAGAGATTGTAGAGAGAGAGATTGTAGAGAGAGAGAAGATAGTAGAGAGAGAGATTGTAGAGAGAGAGATTGTAGAGAGAGAGAACGTAGAGAGAAAGAGAGATTGTAGAGAGAGAGATTGTAGAGAGAGAGATTGTAGAGAGAGAGCAGATTGTAGAGAGAGAGATTGCAGAGAGAGAGATTGTAGAGAGAGAGAATGTAGAGAGAAAGAGAGATTGTAGAGAGAGAGTTTGTAGAGAGAGGGAGAGAGAGACTGTAGAGAGAGATTGTAGAGAGAAAGAGAGATTGTACAGAGAGAGATTGTAGAGAGAGAGAATGTAGAGAGAAAGAGAGATTGTAGAGAAAGAGATTGTAGAGAGAAGAGATAGCAGAGAGAGAGATTGTATTGAGAGGGAGAGAGAGACTGTAGAGAGAGAGATTGTAGAGAGAATGAGAGATTGTAGAAGAGAGAATGTAGAGAGAAATAGAGATTGTAGAGAAAGAGATTGTCGAGAGAGATTGAAGAGAGAGGGGGGAGAGACTGTAGAGAGAGAGAGATTGTAGAGAGAAAGAAAGATTGTAGAGAGAGAGATTGTAGAAAGAGAGAGATTGTCGAGAGTGAGAGATTGTAGAGAGAGGGATTGTAGAGAGAGAGAATGTAGAGAGAGAGAGATTGTAGAGAGAGAGATTGGAGAGAGAGATTGTAGAGAGAGATGTTGTAGAGAGAGAGATTGTAGAGAGAGAGAGATTGTAGATAGAGAGAGATTGTAGAGAGAGGGATTGTAGAGAGAGAGAATGTAGAGAGAGGGATTGTAGAGAGAGAATATAGAGAGAGAGAGATTGTAGAGAGAGAGATTGTAGAGAAAGATTGTTGAGAGAGAGATTGTAGAGAGAGAGATTGTGGAGACAGAGATTGTAGAGAGAGAGATTATAGAGAAAGAGAGAGAAATAGAGAGAGAGATTGTAGAGAGAGAGATTGTAGAGACAGAGATTGTAGAGAGAGAGGAGCAGTGAGAGAGATTGTAGAGAGAGAGAGATTGTAGACAGAGAGAGATTGTAGATAGAGAGAGAGAAGGAGAGAGAGAGATTGCAGAGAGAGGGATTGTAGAGAGAGAGAAGAAGTGAGAGATTGTAGAGAGAGAGGTTGTAGAGAGAGCGGTTGTAGAGAGAGAGATGGTAGAGAGGGAGATTGTAGAGAGAGAGTTTGTAGAGAGAGGGAGAGAGAGACTGTAGAGAGAGATTGTAGAGAGAAAAAGAGATTGTAGAGAAAGAGATTGTAGAGAGAGAGATTGTAGAGAGAGAGTTTGTAGAGAGAGGCAGAGAGAGACTGTAGAGAGAGATTGTAGAGAGAAAGAGAGATTGTACAGAGAGATTGTAGAGAGAGAGATTGTAGAGAGAGAGGGAGAGGGATTGTAGAGATAGAGATTGTAGAGAGAGAGATTGTTGAGAGAAAGATTGTAGAGAGAGTTAAGGAGAGAGATTGTAGAGAGAGAGATTGTAGAGAGAGAGAGATTGTAGAGAGATAGATTGTAGAGAGAGATTGTAGAGAGAGGGATTGTAGAGAGAGAGAAGGAGAGAGAGAGATTGTAGATAGAGGGATTGTAGAGAGAGAGATTGTTGAGAGAAAGATTGTAGAGAGAGAGAATGTAGAGAGAGAGAGATTGTAGAGAGAGAGATTGTAGAGAGATAGATAGTAGAGAGAGAGAATGTAGAGAGAGAAATTTCTAGAGAGAGGGATTGTATAGAGAGAGAATGTAGAGAGAGAGATTGTAGAGAGAGAGGGTGAGGGATTGTATAGACAGAGAGGAAGAGAGATTGTAGAGGGAGAGATTGTAGCGAGAGAGATTGTAGAGAGAGAGATTGTAGAGAGAGAGATTGTAGAGAGAGAGATTGTAGAGAGAGGGATTGTATACAGAGAGATTGTAGAGAGAGAGATTGTAGAGTGAGAGATTGTAGAGAGAGAGAGATTGTGGAGAGAGGGATTGTAGAGAGAGAGAATATAAAGAGAGAGAGACTGTAGAGAGAGAGATTGTAGAGACAGAGATTGTAGAGAGAGGGTGTGAGAGAGATTTTAGAGAGAGATTATAGAGCAAGAGATTGTCGAGAGAGAGACAGAGAAGGAGAGAGAGAGAAGGAGAGAGAGGGATTGTAGAGAAAGAGAGATGGTAGAGTGAGAGATTGGAGAGAGAGAGATTGTAGAGAGAGAGATTGTAGAGAGAGATGGTAGAGAGAGGGATTGTAGAGAGAGAGATTTTAGAGAGAGAGAGATTGTAGAGAGAGAGATTGTCGAGAGAGAGATTGTAGAGACAGAGGGTGAGGGATTGTATAAAGAGAGAAGAAGAGAGAGATTGTAGAGAGAGAGATTGTCAGAGAGAGATTGTAGAAAGAGAGAGATCGTCGAGAGAAAGAGAGATTGTAGAGCGAGGTATTGTAGAGAGAGAGAATGTAGAGAGAGAGAGAGATTGTAGAGAGACAGATTGTAGAGAGAGATTGTAGAGAGAGATATTGTAGAGAGAGAGATTGTAGAGAGAGGGATTGTCGAGAGAGAGATTGTAGAGAGAGAGATTGTCGAGAGAGAGAATGTAGAGAGAGAGAGATTGTAGAGAGAGGGATTGTAGAGAGAGAGAGAGAAATAGAGAGAGAGATTGTAGAGACAGAGATTGTAGAGAGAGAGATTGTAGAGAGAGGGATTGTATACAGAGAGATTGTAGAGTGAGAGATTGTAGAGAGAGAGAGATTGTAGAGAGAGGGATTGTAGAGAGAGAGAATGTAAAGAGAGAGAGACTGTAGAGAGAGAGATTGTAGAGACAGAGATTGTAGAGAGAGAGAGGGTGTGAGAGAGAATTTAGAGAGAGATTATAGAGCGAGAGATTGTCGAGAGAGAGACAGAGAAGGAGAGAGAGAGAAGGAGAGAGAGGGATTGTAGAGAAAGAGAGATGGTAGAGTGAGAGATTGGAGAGAGAGAGATTGTAGAGAGAGAGATTGTAGAGAGAGATGGTAGAGAGAGGGATTGTAGATAGAGAGATTGTAGAGAGAGAGAGATTGTAGAGAGAGAGATTGTCGAGAGAGAGATTGTAGAGACAGAGGGTGAGGGATTGTATAAAGAGAGAAGAAGAGAGAGATTGTAGAGAGAGAGATTGTCGAGAGAGAGATTGTAGAAAGAGAGAGATCGTCGAGAGAAAGAGAGATTGTAGAGCGAGGTATTGTAGAGAGAGAGAATGTAGAGAGAGAGAGATTGTAGAGAGACAGATTGTAGAGAGAAATTGTAGAGAGAGATATTGTAGAGAGAGAGATTGTAGAGAGAGGGATTGTCGAGAGAGAGATTGTAGAGAGAGAGATTGTCGAGAGAGAGAATGTAGAGAGAGAAAGATTGTAGAGAGAGAGATTGTAGAGAGAGAGAGATTGTCGAGAGAGGGATTGTAGAGAGAGAGAGATTGTAGAGAGAGAGAGATTGTAGAGAGAGAGATTGTAGAGGGAGAGAGATTGTAGAGAGAGAGAGATTGTAGAGAGAGGGATTGTAGAGAGAGAGAATGTAGTGAGAGAGAGAGACTGTAGAGAGAGAGATTGTAGAGAGAGAGATTGTAGAGAGAGAGAGATTGTCGAGAGAGAGAGAATGTAGCGAGAGAGGTTGTAGAGAGAGATTGTAGAGAGAGAGATTGTAGAGAGAGAGATTGTTGAGAGAGAGATTGTAGAGAGAGAGAGAAGGAGAGAGTGATTGTAGAGAGAGAGATTGTAGAGAGAGGGATTGTAGAGAGAGAGAAGGAGAGAGAGAGATTGTAGAGAGAGGGATTGTAGTTAGAGATTGTAAAGAGAGAGATTGTAGAGAGAGAGATTGTAGAGAGAGAGGGAGAGGGAGTGTAGAGATAGGGATTGTAGAAAGAGAGATTGTAGAGAGAGAGAAGGTATGAGAGAGATTTTAGAGAGAGATTATAGAGCGAGAGATTGTCGAGAGAGAGACAGAGAAGGAGAGAGAGAGATTGCAGAGAGAGAGATTGTAGAGAGAGAGAATGTAGAGAGAGAGTTTGTAGAGAGAGGGATTGTATAGAGAGAGATTGTAGAGAGAGACATTGTAGAGAGAGAGATTGTGGAGAGAGAGATTGTAGAGAGAGAAAGATTGTAGAGAGAGAGATTGTGGAGAGAGAGAGATTGTAGAGAGAGAGATTGTCGAGAGAGAGATATTGTAGAGAGAGAGAGATTGTAGAGAGAGGGATTGTAGAGAGAGAGACTGTAGAGAGAGAGATTGTAGAGAGAGAGATTGTAGAGAGAGATTGTTGAGAGAGAGCGAAGTAGAGAGAGAGATTGTAGAGACAGAGATTGTAGAGAGAGAGAAGGTGTGAGAGAGATTGTAGCGAGAGAGAGATTATAGAGAGAGAGATTGTCAAGAGAGAGAGAGAGAAGGAGAGAGAGATTGTAGAGACAGAGATTGTAGAGAGAGCGAAGGTGTGAGAGAGATTGTAGAGAGAGAGGGAGAGGGATTGTAGAGAGAGGGATTGTAGAGAGAGAGAACGAGTGAGAGATTGTAGAGAGAGAGATTGTAGAGAGAGGGGTTGCAGAGAGAGAGATTGTCGAGAGAGAGATTGTAGAGAGAGAGAGATTGTAGAGAGAGGGATTGTATAGAGAGAGATTGTAGAGAGAGAAGTTGTAGAGAGAGAGATTGTAGAGAGAGCCAGATTGTAGAGATAGGGATTGTAGAGAGAGAGAATGTAGAGAGAGAGAGACTGTAGAGAGAGAGATTGTAGAGACAGAGATTGTAGAGAGAGAGAAGGTATGAGAGAGATTTTAGAGAGAGATTATAGAGCGAGAGATTGTCGAGAGAGAGACAGAGAAGGAGAGAGAGAGATTGTAGAGACAGAGATTGTAGAGAGAGAGAAGGTGTGAGAGAGATTTCAGGGAGAGAGAGATTGTAGAGAGAGAGATTGTAGAGAGAGATGGTAGAGAGAGGGATTGTAGAGAGAGAGATTGTAGAGAGAGAGAGATTGTAGAGAGAGAGATTGTCGAGAGAGAGATTGTAGAGACAGAGAGTGAGTGATTGTATAAAGAGAGAAGAAGAGAGAGATTGTAGAGTGAGAGATTGTCGTGAGAGAGATTGTAGAAAGAAAGAGATCGTCGAGAGAGAGAGAGATTGTAGAGAGAGGGATTATAGAGAGAGAGAATGTAGAGAGAGAGAGATTGTAGAGAGATAGATTGTAGAGAGAGATTGTAGAGAGAGATATTGTAGAGAGAGAGATTGTAGAGAGAGAGAGATTGTAGAGTGAGGGATTGTCGAGAGAGAGATTGTAGAGAGAGAGATTGTAGAGAGAGAGAATGTAGAGAGAGAGAGATTGTAGAGAGAGAGATTGTAGAGAGAGAGATAGTAGAGAGAGAGAATGTAGAGAGAGAATTTTCTAGAGAGAGGGATTGTATAGAGAGAGAATGTAGAGAGAGAGATTGTAGAGAGGGAGGGTGAGGGATTGTATAGAAAGAGAGGAAGAGAGATTGTAGAGAGAGAGATTGTAGCAAGAGAGATTGTAGAGAGAGAGATTGTAGAGAGAGAGTTTGTAGAGAGAGAGAGATTGTAGAGAGAGGGATTGTATAGAGAGAGATTGTAGAGAGAGAGATTGTAGAGTGAGAGATTGTAGAGAGAGAGAGATTGTAGAGAGAGGGATTGTAGAGAGAGAGAATGTAAAGAGAGAGAGACTGTAGAGAGAGAGATTGTAGAGACAGAGATTGTAGAGAGAGAGAGGGTGTGAGAGAGATTTTAGAGAGAGATTATAGAACGAGAGATTGTCGAGAGAGAGACAGAGAAGGAGAGAGAGAGAAGGAGAGAGAGGGATTTTAGAGAAAGAGAGATGGTAGAGTGAGAGATTGGAGAGAGAGAGATTGTAGAGAGAGAGATTGTAGAGAGAGATGGTAGAGAGAGGGATTGTAGAGAGAGAGATTTTAGAGAGAGAGAGATTGTAGAGAGAGAGATTGTCGAGAGAGAGATTGTAGAGACAGAGGGTGAGGGTTTGTATAAAGAGAGAAGAAGAGAGAGATTGTAGAGAGAGAGATTGTCAAGAGAGAGATTGTAGAAAGAGAGAGATCATCGAGAGAAAGAGAGATTGTAGAGCGAGGTATTGTAGAGAGAGAGAATGTAGAGAGAGAGAGATTGTAGAGAGACAGATTGTAGACAGAGATTGTAGAGAGAGATATTGTAGAGAGAGAGATTGTAGAGAGAGGGATTGTCGAGAGAGGGATTGTAGAGAGAGAGATTGTGGAGAGAGAGATTGTAGAGAGAGAGAGATTGTAGAGAGAGGGATTGTAGAGAGAGAGAGAGAAATAGAGAGAGAGATTGTAGAGACAGAGATTGTAGAGAGAGAGATTGTAGAGAGAGAGAGAGAGTGTCGAGAGATAGATTGTAGAGAGAGATTGTAGAGAGAGATATTGTCGAGAGAGAGTTTGTAGAGAGAGAGAGAATGTAGAGAGAGGGATTGTCGTGAGAGAGATTGTAGAGAGAGAGATTGTAGAGAGAGAGAATGTAGAGAGACAGAGATTATAGAGAGAGGGATTGTAGAGAGAGAGAGAGAAGTAGAGAGAAAGATTGTAGAGACAGAGATTGTAGAGAGAGAGGAGGAGTGAGAGAGATTGTAGAGAGAGAGAGATTGTAGAGAGAGGGATTGTAGAGAGAGAGAATGTAGAGAGAGAGAGATTGGAGAGAGAGAGAGAGAAGTAGAGAGAGAGATTGTAGAGAGAGAGATTGTAGAGACAAAGATTGTAGAGAGAGAGGAGGAGTGAGAGAGATTGTAGAGAGAGAGAGATTGTAGACAGAGAGAGATTGTAGATAGAAAGAGAGAAGGAGAGAGATAGATTTTAGAGAGAGGGATTGTAGAGAGAGAGAAGGAGTGAGAGATTGTAGAGAGAGGGGTTGTAGAGAGAGGGGTTGTAGAGAGAGAGATTGTAGATGGAGAGAGATTGTAGAGAGAGGGATTGTAGAGAGAGAAAATGTAGAGAGAGAGAGATTGTAGAGAGAGAGATTGTAGAGCGAGATTGTTGAGAGAGAGATTGTAGAGAGAGAGAGATTGTGCAGAGAGAGATTGTCGAGAGAGAGATTGTAGAGAGAGAGAAGTAGAGAGAGAGATTGTAGAGACAGAGATTGTAGAGAGAGAGGAGGAATGAGAGAGATTGTAGAGAGAGAGAGATTGTAGACAGAGAGAGATTGTAGATAGAGAGCGAGAAGGAGAGAGAGAGATTGTAGAGAGAGGGATTGAAGAGAGAGAGGAGTGAGAGATTGTAGAGAGAGGGGTTATAGAGAGAGGGGTTGTAGAGAGAGAGATGGTCGAGAGAGATGGTAGAGAGGGAGATTGTAGAGAGAGAGTTTGTAGAGAGAGGGAGAGAGAGACTGTAGAGAGAGATTGTAGAGAGAAAGAGATATTGTGCAGAGAAAGATTGTAGAGAGAGAGAATGTGGAGAGAAAGAGAGATTGTAGAGAAAGAGATTGTAGAGAGAGAGATTGTAGAGAGAGAGTTAGTAGAGAGAGGGAGAGAGAGACTGTAGAGAGAGATTGTAGAGAGAAAGAGAGATTGTAGAGAGAGAGCATGTAGAGAGAAAGAGAGATTGTAGAGAAAGAGATTGTAGAGAGAAGAGATTGCAGAGAGAGAGATTGTAGAGAGAGGGAGAGAGAGACTGTAGAGAGAGAGATTGTAGAGAGAAAGAGAGATTGTAGAGAGAGAGATTGTAGAGAGAGAGAATGTAGAGAGAAAGAGAGATTGTAGAGAAAGAGATTGTCGAGAGAGAGATTGAAGAGAAGGCGGAGAGAGACTGTAGAGAGAGAGATTGTAGAGAGAAAGAGAGATTGTAGAGAGAGAGAATGTAGAGAGAGAGATTGTAGAGAGTGATTGTCGAGAGAGGGATTGTTGAGGGAGAGATTGTTGAGAGAGAGATTGTAGAGTGAGAGAGAAGGAGAGAGAGTGATTGTAGAGAGAGAGATTGTAGTGAGAGAGAGATTGTAGAGAGTGATTTTAGAGAGAGAGATTGTAGAGAGAGGGATTGTAGAGAGAGAGAAGGAGAGAGAGAGATTGTAGAGAGAGGGATTGTAGATAGAGATTGTAAAGAGAAAGATTGTAGAGAGAGAGATTGTAGAGAGAGAGGGAGAGGGAGTGTAGAGATAGGGATTGTAGAAAGAGAGATTGTAGAGAGAGATTGCAGAGAGAGAGATTGTAGAGAGAGAGAATGTAGAGAGAGAGTTTACAGAGAGAGGGATTGTATAGAGAGAGATTGTAGAGAGAGAGATTGTAGAGCGAGAGATTGTGGAGAGAGAGATTGTAGAGAGAGAAAGATTGTAGAGAGAGAGATTGTAGAGAGAGAGAGATTGTCGAGAGAGGGATTGTAGAGAGAGAGAGATTGTAGAGAGAGAGATATTGTAGAGAGAGAGATTGTAGAGGGAGAGAGATTGTAGAGAGAGAGAGATTGTAGAGAGAGGGATTGTAGAGAGAGAGAATGTAGTGAGAGAGAGAGACTGTAGAGAGAGAGATTGTAGAGAGAGAGATTGTAGAGAGAGAGAGATTGTAGAGAGAGAGAGAATGTAGCAAGAGAGGTTATAGAGAGAGATTGTTGAGAGAGAGATTGTAGAGAGAGAGATTGTAGAGAGAGAGATTGTAGAGAGAGAGGGAGAGGGAGTGTAGAGATAGGGATTGTAGAAAGAGAGATTGTAGAGAGAGAGAAGGTATGAGAGAGATTTTAGAGAGAGATTATAGAGCGAGAGATTGTCGAGAGAGAGACAGAGAAGGAGAGAGAGAGATTGCAGAGAGAGAGATTGTAGAGAGAGAGAATGTAGAGAGAGAGTTTGTAGAGAGAGGGATTGTATAGAGAGAGATTGTAGAGAGAGACATTGTAGAGAGAGAGATTGTGGAGAGAGAGATTGTAGAGAGAGAAAGATTGTAGAGAGAGAGATTGTGGAGAGAGAGAGATTGTAGAGAGAGAGATTGTCGAGAGAGAGATATTGTAGAGAGAGAGAGATTGTAGAGAGAGGGATTGTAGAGAGAGAGACTGTAGAGAGAGAGATTGTAGAGAGAGAGATTGTAGAGAGAGATTGTTGAGAGAGAGCGAAGTAGAGAGAGAGATTGTAGAGACAGAGATTGTAGAGAGAGAGAAGGTGTGAGAGAGATTGTAGCGAGAGAGAGATTATAGAGAGAGAGATTGTCAAGAGAGAGAGAGAGAAGGAGAGAGAGATTGTAGAGACAGAGATTGTAGAGAGAGCGAAGGTGTGAGAGAGATTGTAGAGAGAGAGGGAGAGGGATTGTAGAGAGAGGGATTGTAGAGAGAGAGAACGAGTGAGAGATTGTAGAGAGAGAGATTCTAGAGAGAGGGGTTGCAGAGAGAGAGATTGTCGAGAGAGAGATTGTAGAGAGAGAGAGATTGTAGAGAGAGGGATTGTATAGAGAGAGATTGTAGAGAGAGAGAGACTGTAGAGAGAGAGATTGTAGAGACAGAGATTGTAGAGAGAGAGAAGGTATGAGAGAGATTTTAGAGAGAGATTATAGAGCGAGAGATTGTCGAGAGAGAGACAGAGAAGGAGAGAGAGAGATTGTAGAGACAGAAATTGTAGAGAGAGAGAAGGTGTGAGAGAGATTTCAGGGAGAGAGAGATTGTAGAGAGAGAGATTGTAGAGAGAGATGGTAGAGAGAGGGATTGTAGAGAGAGAGATTGTAGAGAGAGAGAGATTGTAGAGAGAGAGATTGTCGAGAGAGAGATTGTAGAGACAGAGGGTGAGTGATTGTATAAAGAGAGAAGAAGAGAGAGATTGTAGAGAGAGAGATTGTCGAGAGAGAGATTGTAGAAAGAGAGAGATCGTCGAGAGAGAGAGAGATTGTAGAGAGAGGGATTGTAGAGAGAGAGAATGTAGAGAGAGAGAGATTGTAGAGAGATAGATTGTAGAGAGAGATTGTAGAGAGAGATATTGTAGAGAGAGAGATTGTAGAGAGAGAGAGATTGTAGAGTGAGGGATTGTCGAGAGAGAGATTGTAGAGAGAGAGATTGTAGAGAGAGAGAATGTAGAGAGAGAGAGATTGTAGAGAGAGAGATTGTAGAGAGAGAGATAGTAGAGAGAGAGAATGTAGAGAGAGAATTTTCTAGAGAGAGGGATTGTATAGAGAGAGAATGTAGAGAGAGAGATTGTAGAGAGGGAGGGTGAGGGATTGTATAGAAAGAGAGGAAGAGAGATTGTAGAGAGAGAGATTGTAGCGAGAGAGATTGTAGAGAGAGAGATTGTAGAGAGAGAGATTGTAGAGAGAGAGAGATTGTAGAGAGAGGGATTGTAGAGAGAGGGATTGTAGAGAGAGAGAGAGAAATAGAGAGAGAGATTGTAGAGACAGAGATTGTAGAGAGAGAGATTGTAGAGAGAGAGAGTGTCGAGAGATAGATTGTAGAGAGAGATTGTAGAGAGAGATATTGTAGAGAGAGAGAATGTAGAGAGAGAGAGATTGTAGAGAGACAGATTGTAGAGAGAGATTGTAGAGAGAGAGATTGTAGAGAGAGAGAATGTAGAGAGACAGAGATTATAGAGAGAGGGATTGTAGAGAGTGAGAATGTAGAGAGAGAGAGATTGGAGAGAGAGAGAGAGAAGTAGAGAGAGAGATTGTAGAGAGAGAGATTGTAGAGACAAAGATTGTAGAGAGAGAGGAGGAGTGAGAGAGATTGTAGAGATAGGGATTGTATAGAGAGAGATTGTAGAGAGAGAGATTGTAGAGTGAGAGATTGTAGAGAGAGAGAGATTGTAGAGAGAGGGATTGTAGAGAGAGAGAATGTAAAGAGAGAGAGACTGTAGAGAGAGAGATTGTAGAGACAGAGATTGTAGAGAGAGAGAGGGTGTGAGAGAGATTTTAGAGAGAGATTATAGAGCGAGAGATTGTCGAGAGAGAGACAGAGAAGGAGAGAGAGAGAAGGAGAGAGAGGGATTTTAGAGAAAGAGAGATGGTAGAGTGAGAGATTGGAGAGAGAGAGATTGTAGAGAGAGAGATTGTAGAGAGAGATGGTAGAGAGAGGGATTGTAGAGAGAGAGATTTTAGAGAGAGAGAGATTGTAGAGAGAGAGATTGTCGAGAGAGAGATTGTAGAGACAGAGGGTGAGGGATTGTATAAAGAGAGAAGAAGAGAGAGATTGTAGAGAGAGAGATTGTCGAGAGAGAGATTGTAGAAAGAGAGAGATCATCGAGAGAAAGAGAGATTGTAGAGCGAGGTATTGTAGAGAGAGAGAATGTAGAGAGAGAGAGATTGTAGAGAGACAGATTGTAGAGAGAGATTGTAGAGAGAGATATTGTAGAGAGAGAGATTGTAGAGAGAGGGATTGTAGAGAGAAAGAGAGAAATAGAGAGAGAGATTGTAGAGACAGAGATTGTAGAGAGAGAGATTGTAGAGAGAGAGAGTGTCGAGAGATAGATTGTAGAGAGAGATTGTAGAGAGAGATATTGTCGAGAGAGAGTTTGTATAGAGAGAGAGAATGTAGAGAGAGGGATTGTCGTGAGAGAGATTGTAGAGAGAGAGATTGTAGAGAGAGAGAATGTAGAGAGACAGAGATTATAGAGAGAGGGATTGTAGAGAGTGAGAGAGAAGTAGAGAGAGAGATTGTAGAGACAGAGATTGTAGAGAGAGAGGAGGAGTGAGAGAGATTGTAGAGAGAGAGAGATTGTAGAGAGAGGGATTGTAGAGAGAGAGAATGTAGAGAGAGAGAGATTGGAGAGAGAGAGAGAGAAGTAGAGAGAGAGATTGTAGAGAGAGAGATTGTAGAGACAAAGATTGTAGAGAGAGAGGAGGAGTGAGAGAGATTGTAGAGAGAGAGAGATTGTAGACAGAGAGAGATTGTAGATAGAAAGAGAGAAGGAGAGAGATAGATTTTAGAGAGAGGGATTGTAGAGAGAGAGAAGGAGTGAGAGATTGTAGAGAGAGGGGTTGTAGAGAGAGGGGTTGTAGAGAGAGAGATTGTAGATAGAGAGAGATTGTAGAGAGAGGGATTGTAGAGAGAGAAAATGTAGAGAGAGAGAGATTGTAGAGAGAGAGATTGTAGAGAGAGATTGTTGAGAGAGAGATTGTAGAGAGAGAGAGATTGTGCAGAGAGAGATTGTCGAGAGAGAGATTGTAGAGAGAGAGAAGTAGAGAGAGAGATTGTAGAGACAGAGATTGTAGAGAGAGAGGAGGAATGAGAGAGATTGTAGAGAGAGAGAGATTGTAGACAGAGAGAGATTGTAGATAGAGAGCGAGAAGGAGAGAGAGAGATTGTAGAGAGAGGGATTGAAGAGAGAGAGGAGTGAGAGATTGTAGAGAGAGGGGTTATAGAGAGAGGGGTTGTAGAGAGAGAGATGGTCGAGAGAGATGGTAGAGAGGGAGATTGTAGAGAGAGAGTTTGTAGAGAGAGGGAGAGAGAGACTGTAGAGAGAGATTGTAGAGAGAAAGAGATATTGTGCAGAGAAAGATTGTAGAGAGAGAGAATGTGGAGAGAAAGAGAGATTGTAGAGAAAGAGATTGTAGAGAGAGAGATTGTAGAGAGAGAGTTAGTAGAGAGAGGGAGAGAGAGACTGTAGAGAGAGATTGTAGAGAGAAAGAGAGATTGTAGAGAGAGAGCATGTAGAGAGAAAGAGAGATTGTAGAGAAAGAGATTGTAGAGAGAAGAGATTGCAGAGAGAGAGATTGTAGAGAGAGGGAGAGAGAGACTGTAGAGAGAGAGATTGTAGAGAGAAAGAGAGATTGTAGAGAGAGAGATTGTAGAGAGAGAGAATGTAGAGAGAAAGAGAGATTGTAGAGAAAGAGATTGTCGAGAGAGAGATTGAAGAGAAGGGGGAGAGAGACTGTAGAGAGAGAGATTGTAGAGAGAAAGAGAGATTGTAGAGAGAGAGAATGTAGAGAGAGAGATTGTAGAGAGTGATTGTCGAGAGAGGGATTGTTGAGGGAGAGATTGTTGAGAGAGAGATTGTAGAGTGAGAGAGAAGGAGAGAGAGTGATTGTAGAGAGAGAGATTGTAGTGAGAGAGAGATTGTAGAGAGTGATTTTAGAGAGAGAGATTGTAGAGAGAGGGATTGTAGAGAGAGAGAAGGAGAGAGAGAGATTGTAGAGAGAGGGATTGTAGATAGAGATTGTAAAGAGAAAGATTGTAGAGAGAGAGATTGTAGAGAGAGAGGGAGAGGGAGTGTAGAGATAGGGATTGTAGAAAGAGAGATTGTAGAGAGAGATTGCAGAGAGAGAGATTGTAGAGAGAGAGAATGTAGAGAGAGAGTTTGCAGAGAGAGGGATTGTATAGAGAGAGATTGTAGAGAGAGAGATTGTAGAGCGAGAGATTGTGGAGAGAGAGATTGTAGAGAGAGAAAGATTGTAGAGAGAGAGATTGTAGAGAGAGAGAGATTGTCGAGAGAGGGATTGTAGAGAGAGAGAGATTGTAGAGAGAGAGATATTGTAGAGAGAGAGATTGTAGAGGGAGAGAGATTGTAGAGAGAGAGAGATTGTAGAGAGAGGGATTGTAGAGAGAGAGAATGTAGTGAGAGAGAGAGACTGTAGAGAGAGAGATTGTAGAGAGAGAGATTGTAGAGAGAGAGAGATTGTAGAGAGAGAGAGAATGTAGCAAGAGAGGTTATAGAGAGAGATTGTTGAGAGAGAGATTGTAGAGAGAGAGATTGTTGAGAGACAGATTGTAGAGAGAGAGAGAAGGAGAGAGTGATTGTAGAGAGAGAGATTGTAGAGAGAGGGATTGTAGAGAGAGAGAAGGAGAGAGAGAGATTGTAGAGAGAGGGATTGTAGTTAGAGATTGTAAAGAGAGAGATTGTAGAGAGAGAGATTGTAGAGAGAGAGGGAGAGGGAGTGTAGAGATAGGGATTGTAGAAAGAGAGATTGTAGAGAGAGAGAATGTAGAGAGAGAGTTTGTAGAGAGAGGGATTGTATAGAGAGAGATTGTAGAGAGAGACATTGTAGAGAGAGAGATTGTGGAGAGAGAGATTGTAGAGAGAGAAAGATTGTAGAGAGAGAGATTGTGGAGAGAGAGAGATTGTAGAGAGAGAGATTGTCGAGAGAGAGAGATTGTAGAGAGAGAGAGATTGTAGAGAGAGGGATTGTAGAGAGAGAGACTGTAGAGAGAGAGATTGTAGAGAGAGAGATTGTAGAGAGAGATTGTTGAGAGAGAGCGAAGTAGAGAGAGAAATTGTAGAGACAGAGATTGTAGAGAGAGAGAAGGTGTGAGAGAGATTGTAGTGAGAGAGAGATTATAGAGAGAGAGATTGTCGAGAGAGAGAGAGAGAAGGAGAGAGAGATTGTAGAGACAGAGATTGTAGAGAGAGCGAAGGTGTGAGAGAGATTGTAGAGAGAAGGGGAGAGGGATTGTAGAGAGAGGTATTGTAGAGAGAGAGAACGAGTGAGAGATTGTAGAGAGAGAGATTGTAGAGAGAGGGGTTGTAGAGAGAGAGATTGTAGAGAGAGAGATTGTAGAGAGAGAGAGAAGTAGAGAGAGAGATTGTAGAGACAGAGATTGTAGAGAGAGAGAAGGTGTGAGAGAAATTTCAGGGAGAGAGAGATTGTAGAGAGAGAGATTGTCGAGAGAGAGATTGTAGAGAGATAGATTGTAGAGCGAGGGAGATGGTAGTGAGAGAGATTGTAGAGAGAAAGAGAGATTGTCGAGAGAGAGATTGTAGAGAGAGGGATTGTAGAGAGAGAGATTTTAGAGAGTGAGAAGGAGAGAGAGGGATTGTCATGAGAGAGATTATAGAGAGAGAGATTGTGGAGAGAGAGAGATTGTAGCGAGAGAAATTGTAGAGAGGGATTGTCGAGAGAGAGATTGTAGAGAGAGAGACTGTAGAGTGTGAGACTGTAGAGAGAGATTGTAGAGAGAAAGAGAGAGAGATTGTAGAGAGAGAGATTGTAGAGAGAGGGAGTTGGTAGAGGGAGAGATTGTAGCGAGAGAGATTGTAGAGAGAGGGAGAGAGAGACTGTAGAGAGAGAGAGATTGTAGAAAGAAAGAGATATTGTAGAGAGAGAAATTGTAGTGAGAGAGAATGTAGAGAGAGAGAGAGAGATTGTCGAGTGAGTGATTGTACAGAGAGAGAGATTGTAGAGAGAGAGATTGTAGAGAGAGAGATTATAGAGAGAGATTGTCGAGAGAGGGAGATGGTGGAGAGAGAGTTTGTAAAGAGAGAGATTGTAGAGAGAGAGATTGTAGAGAGAGAGATTGTAGAGAGAGTGAGATGGTAGAGAGAGAGATTGTAGAGAGAGAGGTTGTAGAGAGAAAGAGAGTTTGTAGAGAGAGATTGTGGAGAGAGAGATTGTCGAGAGAGAGTGTAGAGAGAGTGATTGTAGCGAGAGAGAGATTGTAGAAAGAGAGATTGTAGAGAGAGAGATTATAGTGTGGGAGATTTTAGAGAGAGAGATTTTAGAGAGAGAGAAGGAGAGAGAGGGATTGTAGAGAGAGAGATTATAGAGAGAGAGATTGTGGAGAGAGAGATTGTAGAGAGAGAGATTGTAGAGAGAGGGAGAGAGAGACTGTAGAGAGAGAGAGATTGTAGAGAGAAAGAGATATTGTAGAGAGAGAAGGAGAGAGAGTGATTGTCGAGAGAGAGATTATAGAGAGAGTTGTAGCGAGAGAGATTGTAATGTGAGAGATTTTAGAGAGAGAGGTTTTAGAGAGAGAGAAGGAGAGAGAGGGATTGTAGAGAGAGAGATTATAGAGAGAGAGATTGTGACGAGAGAGAGATTGTAGCGAGAGAGATTGTAGAGAGAGATTGTAGAGAGAAATTGTAGAGAGAGATTGTAGAGCGAGAGATTGTAGAGAGAGAGATTGTCGAGAGAGATTGTAGAGAGAGAGATTGTAGAGAGAGAGAGATTGTAGAGAGAGAGATTGTAGAGAGAGAGATTGTACAGAGAGGGATTGTAGAGAGAGAGAGATTGTAGAGAGAAAGATTGTAGAGAGAGAGGGAGAGGGATTGTATAGAGAGAGAAGAAGAAGAGAGAGATTGTGGAGAGAGAGATTGTAGAGAGAGAGAGATTGTAGAGAGAGGGATTGTAGGGAGAGGGATTGTAGAGAGAGAGATTGTAGCGAGAGAGATTGTAGAGAGAGAGATTGTAGAGAGAGGGATTGTAGAGCGAGGGATTGTAGCGAGAGAGATTGGAAAGAGAGAGAGATTGGAAAGAGAGTGAATGTAGAGAGAGAGAGATTGTAGAGAGAGAGATTGTAGAGAGAGGGATTGTAGAGAGAGAGAGGGTGTGAGAGAGATTTTAGAGAGAGATTATAGAGCGAGAGATTGTCGAGAGAGAGACAGAGAAGGAGAGAGAGAGAAGGAGAGAGAGGGATTTTAGAGAAAGAGAGATGGTAGAGTGAGAGATTGGAGAGAGAGAGATTGTAGAGAGAGAGATTGTAGAGAGAGATGGTAGAGAGAGGGATTGTAGAGAGAGAGATTTTAGAGAGAGAGAGATTGTAGAGAGAGAGATTGTCGAGAGAGAGATTGTAGAGACAGAGGGTGAGGGATTGTATAAAGAGAGAAGAAGAGAGAGATTGTAGAGAGAGAGATTGTCGAGAGAGAGATTGTAGAAAGAGAGAGATCATCGAGAGAAAGAGAGATTGTAGAGCGAGGTATTGTAGAGAGAGAGAATGTAGAGAGAGAGAGATTGTAGAGAGACAGATTGTAGAGAGAGATTGTAGAGAGAGATATTGTAGAGAGAGAGATTGTAGAGAGAGGGATTGTAGAGAGAGAGAGAGAAATAGAGAGAGAGATTGTAGAGACAGAGATTGTAGAGAGAGAGATTGTAGAGAGAGAGAGAGTGTCGAGAGATAGATTGTAGAGAGAGATTGTAGAGAGAGATATTGTCGAGAGAGAGTTTGTATAGAGAGAGAGAATGTAGAGAGAGGGATTGTCGTGAGAGAGATTGTAGAGAGAGAGATTGTAGAGAGAGAGAATGTAGAGAGACAGAGATTATAGAGAGAGGGATTGTAGAGAGTGAGAGAGAAGTAGAGAGAGAGATTGTAGAGACAGAGATTGTAGAGAGAGAGGAGGAGTGAGAGAGATTGTAGAGAGAGAGAGATTGTAGAGAGAGGGATTGTAGAGAGAGAGAATGTAGAGAGAGAGAGATTGGAGAGAGAGAGAGAGAAGTAGAGAGAGAGATTGTAGAGAGAGAGATTGTAGAGACAAAGATTGTAGAGAGAGAGGAGGAGTGAGAGAGATTGTAGAGAGAGAGAGATTGTAGACAGAGAGAGATTGTAGATAGAAAGAGAGAAGGAGAGAGATAGATTTTAGAGAGAGGGATTGTAGAGAGAGAGAAGGAGTGAGAGATTGTAGAGAGAGGGGTTGTAGAGAGAGGGGTTGTAGAGAGAGAGATTGTAGATAGAGAGAGATTGTAGAGAGAGGGATTGTAGAGAGAGAAAATGTAGAGAGAGAGAGATTGTAGAGAGAGAGATTGTAGAGAGAGATTGTTGAGAGAGAGATTGTAGAGAGAGAGAGATTGTGCAGAGAGAGATTGTCGAGAGAGAGATTGTAGAGAGAGAGAAGTAGAGAGAGAGATTGTAGAGACAGAGATTGTAGAGAGAGAGGAGGAATGAGAGAGATTGTAGAGAGAGAGAGATTGTAGACAGAGAGAGATTGTAGATAGAGAGCGAGAAGGAGAGAGAGAGATTGTAGAGAGAGGGATTGAAGAGAGAGAGGAGTGAGAGATTGTAGAGAGAGGGGTTATAGAGAGAGGGGTTGTAGAGAGAGAGATGGTCGAGAGAGATGGTAGAGAGGGAGATTGTAGAGAGAGAGTTTGTAGAGAGAGGGAGAGAGAGACTGTAGAGAGAGATTGTAGAGAGAAAGAGATATTGTGCAGAGAAAGATTGTAGAGAGAGAGAATGTGGAGAGAAAGAGAGATTGTAGAGAAAGAGATTGTAGAGAGAGAGATTGTAGAGAGAGAGTTAGTAGAGAGAGGGAGAGAGAGACTGTAGAGAGAGATTGTAGAGAGAAAGAGAGATTGTAGAGAGAGAGCATGTAGAGAGAAAGAGAGATTGTAGAGAAAGAGATTGTAGAGAGAAGAGATTGCAGAGAGAGAGATTGTAGAGAGAGGGAGAGAGAGACTGTAGAGAGAGAGATTGTAGAGAGAAAGAGAGATTGTAGAGAGAGAGATTGTAGAGAGAGAGAATGTAGAGAGAAAGAGAGATTGTAGAGAAAGAGATTGTCGAGAGAGAGATTGAAGAGAAGGGGGAGAGAGACTGTAGAGAGAGAGATTGTAGAGAGAAAGAGAGATTGTAGAGAGAGAGAATGTAGAGAGAGAGATTGTAGAGAGTGATTGTCGAGAGAGGGATTGTTGAGGGAGAGATTGTTGAGAGAGAGATTGTAGAGTGAGAGAGAAGGAGAGAGAGTGATTGTAGAGAGAGAGATTGTAGTGAGAGAGAGATTGTAGAGAGTGATTTTAGAGAGAGAGATTGTAGAGAGAGGGATTGTAGAGAGAGAGAAGGAGAGAGAGAGATTGTAGAGAGAGGGATTGTAGATAGAGATTGTAAAGAGAAAGATTGTAGAGAGAGAGATTGTAGAGAGAGAGGGAGAGGGAGTGTAGAGATAGGGATTGTAGAAAGAGAGATTGTAGAGAGAGATTGCAGAGAGAGAGATTGTAGAGAGAGAGAATGTAGAGAGAGAGTTTGCAGAGAGAGGGATTGTATAGAGAGAGATTGTAGAGAGAGAGATTGTAGAGCGAGAGATTGTGGAGAGAGAGATTGTAGAGAGAGAAAGATTGTAGAGAGAGAGATTGTAGAGAGAGAGAGATTGTCGAGAGAGGGATTGTAGAGAGAGAGAGATTGTAGAGAGAGAGATATTGTAGAGAGAGAGATTGTAGAGGGAGAGAGATTGTAGAGAGAGAGAGAGATTGTAGAGAGAGGGATTGTAGAGAGAGAGAATGTAGTGAGAGAGAGAGACTGTAGAGAGAGAGATTGTAGAGAGAGAGATTGTAGAGAGAGAGAGATTGTAGAGAGAGAGAGAATGTAGCAAGAGAGGTTATAGAGAGAGATTGTTGAGAGAGAGATTGTAGAGAGAGAGATTGTTGAGAGACAGATTGTAGAGAGAGAGAGAAGGAGAGAGTGATTGTAGAGAGAGAGATTGTAGAGAGAGGGATTGTAGAGAGAGAGAAGGAGAGAGAGAGATTGTAGAGAGAGGGATTGTAGTTAGAGATTGTAAAGAGAGAGATTGTAGAGAGAGAGATTGTAGAGAGAGAGGGAGAGGGAGTGTAGAGATAGGGATTGTAGAAAGAGAGATTGTAGAGAGAGAGAATGTAGAGAGAGAGTTTGTAGAGAGAGGGATTGTATAGAGAGAGATTGTAGAGAGAGACATTGTAGAGAGAGAGATTGTGGAGAGAGAGATTGTAGAGAGAGAAAGATTGTAGAGAGAGAGATTGTGGAGAGAGAGAGATTGTAGAGAGAGAGATTGTCGAGAGAGAGAGATTGTAGAGAGAGAGAGATTGTAGAGAGAGGGATTGTAGAGAGAGAGACTGTAGAGAGAGAGATTGTAGAGAGAGAGATTGTAGAGAGAGATTGTTGAGAGAGAGCGAAGTAGAGAGAGAAATTGTAGAGACAGAGATTGTAGAGAGAGAGAAGGTGTGAGAGAGATTGTAGTGAGAGAGAGATTATAGAGAGAGAGATTGTCGAGAGAGAGAGAGAGAAGGAGAGAGAGATTGTAGAGACAGAGATTGTAGAGAGAGCGAAGGTGTGAGAGAGATTGTAGAGAGAAGGGGAGAGGGATTGTAGAGAGAGGTATTGTAGAGAGAGAGAACGAGTGAGAGATTGTAGAGAGAGAGATTGTAGAGAGAGGGGTTGTAGAGAGAGAGATTGTAGAGAGAGAGATTGTAGAGAGAGAGAGAAGTAGAGAGAGAGATTGTAGAGACAGAGATTGTAGAGAGAGAGAAGGTGTGAGAGAAATTTCAGGGAGAGAGAGATTGTAGAGAGAGAGATTGTCGAGAGAGAGATTGTAGAGAGATAGATTGTAGAGCGAGGGAGATGGTAGTGAGAGAGATTGTAGAGAGAAAGAGAGATTGTCGAGAGAGAGATTGTAGAGAGAGGGATTGTAGAGAGAGAGATTTTAGAGAGTGAGAAGGAGAGAGAGGGATTGTCATGAGAGAGATTATAGAGAGAGAGATTGTGGAGAGAGAGAGATTGTAGCGAGAGAAATTGTAGAGAGGGATTGTCGAGAGAGAGATTGTAGAGAGAGAGACTGTAGAGTGAGAGACTGTAGAGAGAGATTGTAGAGAGAAAGAGAGAGAGATTGTAGAGAGAGAGATTGTAGAGAGAGGGAGTTGGTAGAGGGAGAGATTGTAGCGAGAGAGATTGTAGAGAGAGGGAGAGAGAGACTGTAGAGAGAGAGAGATTGTAGAAAGAAAGAGATATTGTAGAGAGAGAAATTGTAGTGAGAGAGAATGTAGAGAGAGAGAGAGAGATTGTCGAGTGAGTGATTGTACAGAGAGAGAGATTGTAGAGAGAGAGATTGTAGAGAGAGAGATTATAGAGAGAGATTGTCGAGAGAGGGAGATGGTGGAGAGAGAGTTTGTAAAGAGAGAGATTGTAGAGAGAGAGATTGTAGAGAGAGAGATTGTAGAGAGAGTGAGATGGTAGAGAGAGAGATTGTAGAGAGAGAGGTTGTAGAGAGAAAGAGAGTTTGTAGAGAGAGATTGTGGAGAGAGAGATTGTCGAGAGAGAGTGTAGAGAGAGTGATTGTAGCGAGAGAGAGATTGTAGAAAGAGAGATTGTAGAGAGAGAGATTATAGTGTGGGAGATTTTAGAGAGAGAGATTTTAGAGAGAGAGAAGGAGAGAGAGGGATTGTAGAGAGAGAGATTATAGAGAGAGAGATTGTGGAGAGAGAGATTGTAGAGAGAGAGATTGTAGAGAGAGGGAGAGAGAGACTGTAGAGAGAGAGAGATTGTAGAGAGAAAGAGATATTGTAGAGAGAGAAGGAGAGAGAGTGATTGTCGAGAGAGAGATTATAGAGAGAGTTGTAGCGAGAGAGATTGTAATGTGAGAGATTTTAGAGAGAGAGGTTTTAGAGAGAGAGAAGGAGAGAGAGGGATTGTAGAGAGAGAGATTATAGAGAGAGAGATTGTGACGAGAGAGAGATTGTAGCGAGAGAGATTGTAGAGAGAGATTGTAGAGAGAAATTGTAGAGAGAGATTGTAGAGCGAGAGATTGTAGAGAGAGAGATTGTCGAGAGAGATTGTAGAGAGAGAGATTGTAGAGAGAGAGAGATTGTAGAGAGAGAGATTGTAGAGAGAGAGATTGTACAGAGAGGGATTGTAGAGAGAGAGAGATTGTAGAGAGAAAGATTGTAGAGAGAGAGGGAGAGGGATTGTATAGAGAGAGAAGAAGAAGAGAGAGATTGTGGAGAGAGAGATTGTAGAGAGAGAGAGATTGTAGAGAGAGGGATTGTAGGGAGAGGGATTGTAGAGAGAGAGATTGTAGCGAGAGAGATTGTAGAGAGAGAGATTGTAGAGAGAGGGATTGTAGAGCGAGGGATTGTAGCGAGAGAGATTGGAAAGAGAGAGAGATTGGAAAGAGAGTGAATGTAGAGAGAGAGAGATTGTAGAGAGAGAGATTGTAGAGAGAGGGATTGTAGAGAGAGAGAATGTAGAGAGAGAGAGACTGTAGAGAGAGAGATTGTAGAGAGAGAGATTGTAGAGAGAGAGATTGTAGAGAGAGGGAGATGGTAGAGAGAGAGGGAGAGGGATTGTATAGAGAGAGAAGAAGAGAGAGATTGTGGAGAGAGAGATTGTAGAGAGAGAGAGATTGTAGAGAGAGGGATTGTAGAGAGAAGGATTGTAGAGAGAGAGATTGTAGAGAGAGAGATTGTAGAGAGAGAGATTGTAGAGAGAGGGATTGTAGAGAGAGGGATTGTAGCGAGAGAGATTGTAGAGAGAGAGAGATTGGAAAGAGAGTGAATGTAGAGAGAGAGAGATTGTTGAGAGAGAGAGATTGTAGAGAGAGGGATTGTAGAGAGAGAGAATGTAGAGAGCGAGAGACTGTAGAGAGAGAGATTGTAGAGAGATAGATTGTAGAGAGAGATTGTAGAGAGAGAGCGAAGTAGAGAGAGAGATTGTAGAGACAGAGATTGTAGAGAGAGAGAAGGTGTGAGAGCGATTGTAGCGAGAGAGAGATTATAGAGAGAGAGATTGTCGAGAGAGAGAGAGAGAAGGAGAGAGAGAGATTGTAGAGAGAGGGAGATGGTAGAGAGAGAGGGAGAGGGATTGTATAGAGAGAGAAGAAGAGAGAGATTGTGGAGAGAGAGATTGTAGAGAGAGAGAGATTGTAGAGAGAGGGATTGTAGAGAGAAGGATTGTAGAGAGAGAGATTGTAGAGAGAGAGATTGTAGAGAGAGAGATTGTAGAGAGAGGGATTGTAGAGAGAGGGATTGTAGCGAGAGAGATTGTAGAGAGAGAGAGATTGGAAAGAGAGTGAATGTAGAGAGAGAGAGATTGTTGAGAGAGAGAGATTGTTGAGAGAGGGATTGTAGAGAGAGAGAATGTAGAGAGCGAGAGACTGTAGAAGAGAGATTGTAGTGAGATAGATTGTAGAGAGAGATTGTAGAGAGAGAGCGAAGTAGAGAGAGAGATTGTAGAGACAGAGATTGTAGAGAGAGAGAAGGTGTGAGAGCGATTGTAGCGAGAGAGAGATTATAGAGAGAGAGATTGTCGAGAGAGAGAGAGAGAAGGAGAGAGAGAGATTTTAGAGACAGAGATTGTCGAGAGAGAGAAGGTGTGAGAGAGATTGTAGAGAGAGAGGGAGAGGGATTGTAGAGAGAGTGATTGTAGAGAGAGAGAAGGAGTGAGAGATTGTAGAGAGAGAGATTGTCAAGAGAGGGGTTGTAGAGAGAGAGATTGTAGAGAGAGAGATTGTAGAGAGAGAGAGAGAAGTAGAGAGAGAGATTGTCGAGACAGAGATTGTAGAGAGAGAGAAAGTGTGAGAGAGATTTCAGGGAGAGAGAGATTGTAGAGAGAGAGATTGTCGAGAGAGAGATTGTAGAGAGATAGATTGTAGAGCGAGGGAGATGGTAGAGAGAGAGATTGTAGAGTGAGAGAATGTAGAGAGAAAGAGAGATTGTAGAGGGAGAGATTGTAGAGAGAGAGATTATCGAGAGAGATTGTAGAGATAGAGATTGTAGTGTGAGAGGTTTTAGAGAGAGAGATTTTAGAGAGAGAGAAGGAGAGAGAGGGATTGTAGAGAAAGAGATTGTAGAGAGAGAGATTGTGGAGAGAGAGAGATTGTAGCCAGAGAGATTGTAGCGAGAGAGATTGTAGCGAGGGATTGTAGAGAGAGAGATTGTAGAGAGAGATTGTAGAGAGAGAAAGATTGTAGAGAGAAAGAGATATTGTAGAGAGAGAGATTATGGAGACAGAGAATGTAGAGAGAGAGAGAGAGAGATTGTAGAGAGAGAGATTGTAGAGAGAGGGAGTTGGCAGAGAGAGAGATTGCAGAGAGAGAGATTGTAGAGAGAGGGAGCAAGAGACTGTAGAGAGAGAGAGAGATTGTAGAGAGAAAGAGATATTGTAGAGAGAGAGATTGTAGAGAGAGAGAATGTAGAGAGAGGGAGATGGTAGAGAGAGAGATTGTAGAGAGAGAGATTGTAGAGAGAGATTGTAGAGAGAGAAAGATTGTAGAGAGAAAGAGATATTGTAGAGAGAGAGATTATGGAGAGAGAGAATGTAGAGAGAGAGAGAGAGAGAGATTGTAGAGAGAGGGAGATGGTAGAGAGAGAGATTGTAGAGAGAGAGATTGTAGAGAGAGGGAGAGAGAGACTGTAGAGAGAGAGAGATTGTAGAGAGAAAGAGATATTGTAGAGAGAGAGATTGTAGAGAGAGAGAATGTAGAGAGAGAGAGAGAGAGATGGTCAAGTGAGTGATTGTAGAGAGAGAGAGATTGTAGAGACAGAGACTGTAGAGAGAGAGAGATTGGAAAGAGAGTGAATGTAGAGAGAGGGAGATGGTGGAGAGAGAGTTTGTAAAGAGAGAGATTGTAGAGAGAGAGATTGTAGAGAGAGAGATTGTAGAGAGAGTGAGATGGTAGAGAGAATGATTGTAGAGGGAGAGGTTATAGAGAGAAAGAGAGTTCGTACAGAGAGGTTGTGGAGAGAGAGATTGTCGAGAGAGATTGTAGAGAGAGAGATTGTAGAGAGAGAGATTATAGTGTGAGAGATTTTAGAGAGAGAGATTTTAGAGAGAGAGAAGGAGAGAGAGGGATTGTAGAGAGAGAGATTATAGAGAGAGAGATTGTGGAGAGAGAGAGATTGTAGCGAGAGAGATTGTAGAGAGAGGGAGAGAGAGACTGTAGAGAGAGAGAGATTGTAGAGAGAAAGAGATATTGTAGAGAGAGAGGTTGTAGAGAGAGATATTGTAATGTGAGAGATTTTAGAGAGAGAGATTTTAGAGAGAGAGAAGGAGAGAGAGGGATTGTAGAGAGAGAGATTATAGAGAGAGAGATTGTGACGAGAGAGAGATTGTAGCAAGAGAGATTGTAGAGAGATATTGTAGAGAGAAAATGTAGAGAGAGATTGTAGATAGAGAGATTGTAGAGAGAGAGATTGTCGAGAGAGATTGTAGAGAGAGAGATTGTAGAGAGAGAGGGATTGTAGAGAGAGAGATTGTAGAGAGAGATTGTAGAGAGAGTGAGATGGTAGAGAGAGAGATTGTAGAGAGAGAGGTTGTAGAGAGAAAGAGAGTTCGTACAGAGAGGTTGTGGAGAGAGAGATTGTCGAGAGAGATTGTAGAGAGAGAGCGATTGTAGAGAGAGAGATGTAGAGAGAGAGATTATAGTGTGAGAGATTTTAGAGAGAGAGATTTTAAAGAGAGAGAAGGAGAGAGAAGGATTGTAGAGAGAGAGATTATAGAGAGAGAGATTGTGGAGAGAGAGAGATTGTAGAGAGAGAGATTGTAGAGAGAGGGAGAGAGAGACTGTAGAGAGAGAGAGATTGTAGAGAGAAAGAGATATTGTAGAGAGAGAGGTTGTAGAGAGAGATATTGTAATGTGAAAGATTTTAGAGAGAGAGAAGGAGAGAGAGGGATTGTAGAGAGAGAGATTATAGAGAGAGAGATTGTGACGAGAGAGAGATTGTAGCGAGAGAGATTGTAGAGAGATATTGTAGAGAGAAATTGTAGAGAGAGATTGTAGATAGAGAGATTGTAGAGAGAGAGATTGTCGAGAGAGATTGTAGAGAGAGAGATTGTAGAGAGAGAGGGATTGTAGAGAGAGAGATTGTAGAGAGAGAGATTGTAGAGAGAGGGATTGTTAGAGAGAGAGAGATTGTAGAGAGAGAGATTGTAGAGAGAGAGGGAGAGGGATTGTATAGAGAGAGAAGAAGAAGAGAGAGATTGTGGAGAGAGAGATTGTAGATAGAGAGAGATTGTTGAGAGAGGGATTGTAGAGAGACGGATTGTAGCGAGAGAGATTGTAGAGAGAGAGAGATTGGAAAGAGAGAGAATGTAGAGAGAGAGATTGTAGAGAGAGAGGGAGAGGGATTGTATAGAGAGAGAAGAAGAGAGAGATTGTAGAGAGAGAAATTGTAGAGAGAGAGATTGTAGAGTGAGAGATTGTAGAGAGAGAGAGATTGTAGATAGAGCGAGTTTGTAGAGAGAGAGATTGTAGAGAGAGGGAGATGGTAGAGAGAGAGATTGTAGAGAGAGAGATTGTCAAGAGAGGGATTGTTGAGAGAGAGCTTGTAGAGAGAGAGATTTTTGAGAGAGAGAGATTGTAGAGAGCGAGAGATTGTAGCGAGAGAGGTTGTAGAGAGAGATTGTAGAGAGAGAGAGATTGTAGAGAGAGGGATTGTAGAGAGAGAGATTGTAGAGAGAGAGATTGTAGAGAGAGAGGGTGAAGGATTGTATAGAGAGAGCGGAAGAGAGATTGTAGAGAGAGAGATTGTAGCGGGAGAGATTGTAGAGAGAGAGAGTGTAGAGAGAGATTGTAGAGAGAGATTGTAGAGAGAGAGATTGTAGAGAGAGAGATTGTCGAGAGAGATTGTAGAGAGAGAGATTGTAGAGAGAGAGATTGTGGAGAGAGAGATAGTGGAGAGAGAGATTGTAGAGAGAGGGATTGTAGAGAGAGAGAGATTGTAGAGAGAAAGATAATAGTGAGAGAGATTGTCGAGAGAGAGATTGTCGAGAGATTGTAGAGAGAGGGATTGTAGAGAGAGTGAGATGGTAGAGAGAGAGATTGTAGAGAGAGAGGTTGTAGAGAGAAAGAGAGTTTGTAGAGAGAGATTGTGGAGAGAGAGTTGTCAAGAGAGATTGTAGAGAGAGAGATTATAGAGATAGAGATTGTGGAGAGAGAGAGATTGTAGAGAGAGAGATTGTAGAGAGAGGGAGAGAGAGACTGTAGAGAGAGAGAGATTGTAGAGAGAAAGAGATATTGTAGAGAGAGAGGTTGTAGAGAGAGATATTGTAATGTGAGAGATTTTAGAGAGAGAGATTTTAGAGAGAGAGAAGGAGAGAGAGGGATTGTAGAGAGAGAGATTATAGAGAGAGAGATTGTGACGAGAGAGAGATTGTAGCGAGAGAGATTGTAGAGAGAGAGATTGTAGAGAGAAATTGTAGAGAGAGATTGTAGAGAGAGAGATTGTAGAGGGAGAGATTGTCGAGAGAGATTGTAGAGAGAGAGATTGTAGAGAGAGAGAGATTGTAGAGAGAGAGATTGTAGAGAGAGATTGTAGAGAGAGGGATTGTAGAGAGAGAGAGATTGTAGAGAGAGAGATTGTAGAGAGAGAGAGATTGTAGAGAGAGAGATTGTAGAGAGAGAGATTGTAGAGAGAGGGATTGTAGAGCGAGAGAGATTGTAGAGAGAGAGATTGTAGAGAGAGAGGGAGAGGGATTGTATAGAGAGAGAAGAAGAATAGAGAGATTGTGGAGAGAGAGATTGTAGAGAGAGGGATTGTAGAGAGAGAGATTGTAGAGAGAGAGATTGGAGAGAGACAGATTGTAGCGAGAGAGATTGTAGAGAGAGAGGGAGAGGGATTGTATAGAGAGAGAAGAAGAGAGAGATTGTAGAGAGAGAAATTGTAGAGAGAGATTGTAGAGTGAGATATTGTAGAGAGAGAGAGATTGTAGAGAGAGCGAGTTTGTAGAGAGAGAGATTGTAGAGAGAGGGAGATGGTAGAGAGAGAGATTGTAGAGAGAGAGATTGTCAAGAGAGGGATTGTTGAGAGAGAGCTTGTAGAGAGAGAGATTTTTGAGAGAGAGAGATTTTAGAGAGCGAGAAGGAGAGAGAGGGATTGTAGAGAGAGAGATTATAGAGAGAGAGAGATTGTAGAAAGCGAGAGATTGTAGCGAGAGAGGTTGTAGAGAGAGATTGTAGAGAGAGAGAGATTGTAGAGAGAGGGATTGTAGAGAGAGAGATTGTAGAGAGAGAGATTGTAGAGAGAGAGGGTGAGGGATTGTATTGAGAGAGAGGAAGAGAGATTGTAGCGAGAGAGATTGTTGCGAGAAAGATTATTAGAGAGAGATTGTAGAGAGAGATTGTAGAGAGAGAGAGATTGTAGAGAGAGGAATTGTTGAGGGAGAGATTGTAGAGAGAGAGATTGTAGAGAGAGAGATTGTCGAGTGAGAGAGATTGTAGAGAGAAGGATTGTAGAAAGAGCGATTATAGAGAGAGAGAGATTGTAGAGAGAGAGAGAGATTGTAGCGGAGAGAAGTTGTGGAGAGAGATTTTAGAGAGAGAGAGAGATTGTAGAGAGAGGGATTGTAGAGAGAGGGATTGTAGAGAGAGAAGTAGAGAGAGAGATTGTAGAGAGAGGGATTGTAGAGAGAGAGATTGTCGAGAGAGATTGTAGAGAGAGAGATTGTAGAGAGAGAGATTGTGGAGGGAGAGATAGTAGAGAGAGAGATTGTAGAGAGAGGGATTGTAGAGAGAGAGAGATTGTAGAGAGAAAGATAATAGTGAGAGAGATTGTCGAGAGAGAGATTGTCGAGAGATTGTAGAGAGAGGGATTGTAGAGAGAGTGAGATGGTAGAGAGAGAGATTGTAGAGAGATAGGTTGTAGAGAGAAAGAGAGTTTGTAGAGAGAGATTGTGGAGAGAGAGTTTGTCAAGAGAGATTGTAGATAGAGAGATTGTAGAGAGAGAGCGATTGTAGAGAGAGAGATTGTAGAGAGAGAGATTATGGTGTGAGAGATTTTAGAGAGAGAGATTTTAGAGCGAGAGAAGGAGAGAGAGGGATTATAGAGAGAGAGATTATAGAGAGAGAGATTGTGGAGAGAGAGAGATTGTAGAGAGAGAGATTGTAGAGAGAGGGAGAGAGAGACTGTAGAGAGAGAGAGATTGTAGAGAGAAAGAGATATTGTAGAGAGAGAGGTTGTAGAGAGAGATATTGTGATGTGAGAGATTTTAGAGAGAGAGATTTTAGAGAGAGAGAAGGAGAGAGAGGGATTGTAGAGAGAGAGATTGTAGAGAGAGAGATTGTAAAGAGAGAGCTTGTAGAGTGAGAGATTGTAGAGAGAGAGATTGTCGAGAGAGAGATTGTAGAGAGAGGGATTGTAGAGAGAGGGATTGTAGAGAGAGGGAGATGGTAGAGAGAGAGATGGTAGAGAGAGAGATTGTCAAGAGAGGGATTGTTGAGAGAGAGCTTGTAGAGACAGAGATTTTTGAGAGATAGAGATTTTAGAGAGCAAGAAGGAGAGAGAGGGATTGTGGAGAGAGAGATTATAGAGAGAGAGAGATTGTAGAGAGCGAGAGATTGTAGCGAGAGAGATTGTAGAGAGAGAGATTGTAGAGAGAGAGGGTGAAGGATTGTATAGAGAGAGAGGAAGAGAGATTGTAGAGAGAGAGATTGTAGCGAGAGATTGTAGAGAGAGAGAGATTGTAGAGAGAGGAATTGTTGAGGGAGAGATTGTAGAGAGAGAGATTGTAGAGAGAGAGATTGTAGAGTGAGAGAGATTGTAGACAGAGGGATTGTAGAGAGAGCGATTATAGAGAGAGAGAGATTGTAGAGAGAGAGAGAGATTGTAGCGAGAGAGGTTGTAGAGTGAGATTGTAGAGAGAGAGATTGTAGAGAGAGGGATTGTAGAGAGAGTGGTTCTAGAGAGAGAGATTGTAGAGAGCGAGATTGTAGAGAGAGAGATTGTAGAGAGAGAAGGAGAGAGAGAGATTGTAGAGAGAGAGGGAGAGTGATTGTAGAGAGAGGGATTGTAGAGAGAGAGAAGGAGTGAGAGATTGTAGAGAGAGAGATTGTAGAGAGTGGAGTTGTAGAGAGAGAGATGGTAGAGAGAGGGATTGTAGCGAGAGAGATTGTAGAGAGAGAGAAGGAGAGAGAGATTGTAGAGAGAGATAGAGAGAGATTGTAGCGAGAGAGATTGTAGAGAGAGAGGTTGTAGAGTGAGAGATTGTAGAGAGAGAGAAGGAGAGAGAGAGATTGTAGAGAGAGGGATTGTAGAGATTGTAGAGAGAGAGGGATTGTAGAGAGGGAGAAGGAGAGAGAGACTGTAGAGAGAGAGAGAGATTGTAAAGAGAGAGGGATTGTAGGGAGAGAGAGGGAGAGGGATTGTATAGAGAGAGAAGAAGAGAGAGATTGTAGAGAGAGCAATTGTAGAGAGAGAGATTGTAGAGTGAGAAATTGTAATGAGAGAGATTGTGGAGAGAGAGAGATTGTAGAGAGAGGGATTGTCAAGAGAGAGATTGTAGAGTTAGAGATTTTAGAGGGAGAGATTTTAGAGAGGGATTGTAGAGGGAGAGATTATAGAGTGAGAGATTGTAGAGAGAGAGATTGTAGCAAGAGAAGTTGTGGAGAGAGATTGTAGAGAGAGAGATTGTAGAGAGAGAGAAGGAGAGAGAGAGAAGGAGAGAGAGAAATTGTAGAGAGAGAGATTGTAGAGAGAGAGATTGTAGCGAGAGATTGTAGAGAGAGAGATTGTATAGAGAGAGAGAGAGATTGTAGAGAGAGAGAGATTATAGAGAGAGAGATTGTAGAGAGAGGGATTGTAGAGAGAGGGATTGTAGAGAGAGAAAGAGAGAGAGAGATTGTAGAGAGAGGGATTGTAGAGAGAGAGATTGTAGAGAGAGAGATTGTAGAGAGAGAGATTGTAGAGTGAGATTGTAGAGAGAGAGGGAGAGGGATTGTAGAGAGAGAAGAAGAGAGAGATTGTGGAGAGAGAGTATGTAGAGAGAGAGAGAGATTGTAGAGAGAGGGATTGTAGAGGGAGATTGTAGAGAGAGAAATTGTAGAGAGAGGAATTGCAGAGAGAGAGATTGTAGAGTGAGGGATTGTAGAGAGAGAGATTGTAAAGAGAGAGATTGTAGAGAGAGAGGGTGAGGGATTGTATAGAGAGAGAAGAAGAGAGAGATTGTAGAGAGAGAGATTGTCGAGAGAGACAGTAGAGAGAGAAAGATTGTAGCGAGAGGGATTGTAGAGAGAGAGATTGTAGAGAGAGAGATTGTAGAGAGAGAGCTTGTAGAGAGAGAGATTGTAGAGAGAGGGATTGTAGAGAGAGGGATTGGAGAGAGATTGGAGAGAGAGAGGGATTGTAGAGAGAGAGATTGTAGAGAGAGAGATTGGAGAGAGAGAGAGATTGTGGAGAGAGAGATTGTGGAGTGAGAGATTGTAGAGAGAGAGATTGTAGAGTAAGAGATTGTAGAGAGAGAGATCGTGGAGAGAGATTTGGAGAGAGAGAGATTGTAGAGAGAGAGAGATTGTAAAGAGAGAGATTGTGGAGAAGAGATTGTGGAGAAAGAGATTGTAGAGAGATTGTGGAGAGAGAGAGAGAAGGAGAGAGAGAGATTATAGAGACAGAGATTGTAGAGAGAGAGAAGGTGTGAGAGAGATTGTAGAGAGAGAGGGAGAGGGATTGTAGAGAGAGGGATTGTAGAGAGAGAGAAGGAGTGAGGGACTGTAGAGAGAGAGAGAGAGAGAGAGATTGTAGAGAGAGAGAAGGAGAGAGAGAGATTGTAGAGAGTGGAGTTGTAGCGAGAGAGATTGTAGAGAGAGATTGTAGAGAGAGATTGTTGAGAGAGAAGGAGAGAGAGATTGTAGAGAGAGAGAGAGAGATTGTAGAGAGAGAGATTGTAGAGAGAGATGAATTGTAGAGAGAGAGAAGGAGAGAGAAAGATTGTAGAGAGAGAGAGGTTGTAGAGAGAGAGATTGTAGAGAGAGAGGAGAGAGAGAGAGTTTGTAGAGAGAGAGATTGTAGAGAGAGAGAGATCGTAGAGAGAGAGAAGGAGAGAGAGAGATTGTAGCGAGAGAGTTTGCAGAGAGAGAGAGAGAAGTAGCGAGAGCGATTGTAGTGAGAGAGATTGTAGAGAGAGAGAAGGAGTGAGAGAGATTGTAGAGAGAAAGGGAGAGGGATAGTAGAGAGAGTGTGTCATGTATTCAACCAGCATTGTAACCCATGTATAAACTGACCTAAGTTGTACACCATGAGAACATTGACCACTAGGTGGGAGACACTCCTAACCTGGACCTTCGGGTATAAAAGGGGAAGCTCCACCCACCTTCATCACTTGAGTGCTAAGGAATAAAGGACAGGTCACAGACTGACCTTCTCTCAAGCATGGGCCTCGTGTGCATTTATACTGTGTAGTAAGGACGTATCAATGGCGACAAGAAACTGGGATTTAAACCACGCGAGCATGGCCACTAGCAGAACAGACGAGAGGTACTGTGTTAAGGAATGGTTGGGACAGAGATTCAACATTGTTAAAGCAGCACACAGTTCTCCAGGCAGACAAGGGCAGTCAGGCATGCCCCAACATGTAGTCGAACCCAGAGGGGGAGTTCGACAGAGACAATGGCAAGCTGAACATCGATTCACGCCATTGCGAGGGACAATGCGGCCAGTAATGGGGCCATCAACACCTGTTAATGGTGCACTCAAGGACAATAACAGGGGCAGTCAGGGACGATCGACTGGCAAGGGACCTTTTGTTTCAAACCGCAACTCATGCTGGAGGCGTGGAGGCACACACTCAGCAGGAGTTTGCAGAGATGAGCAAAATACCTGCAGAAATTGCAGAAATGGACACTGGGGAAAATCGCTGGAAGCTGAAGTTCAGCGAGTTCATGTGGAGCACGTATACAGTTCATACACCAGGACGCCACCGATAATGATGAAAGTGCTCCTCAATGGCATCCCAGTATCAATGGAGCAAGACACAGGGGCCAGCCAGTCTCTGATGGGTATCAAATAGTTCGAAAAGTTGTGGGCGTCCAAGGCCAGGAGGCCAAAATTATCGCCGATTGACGCACAGCTACGGACATATACAAAGGAGATCATCCCGGTGCTCGGCAGCGCCACGGTAGTCATGACCCACAAAGATTCGGAGAACAGGTTGCCACTCTGGATTGTCCCAGGGGACGGTCCTGCACTACTCGGGAGGAGTTGGCTTGCTGTCATGAACTGGAAATGGGGCGATGTCAATGCAATTTCCTCTGTGGAGCGAGTATCATGCTCACAGGTCCTGGACAAATTTGACTCATTATTTCAACCCGGCATTGGCACTTTCATGGGGGCCAAGGTAGTGATTCACATAAACCCGGACGCCAGACCAGTACACCACAAGTCCAGAGCGGTGCCATACGTGATGCGGGAAAAGATAGAAGGCGAATTGGACCGCCTGCTGAGGGAAGGCATCATCTCGCCAGTCGAATTCAGTGACTGGGCAAGCCCGATTGTGCCGGTGCTCAAGGCGGATGGGTCGGTCAGGATATGTGGCGATTACAAGGCCACCATCAATCGGGTGTCACTCCAAGACCAGTACCCGCTACCGAGAGCGGAGGAACTCTTTGCGACGCTATCCGGTGGCAAACTTTTTTCAAAATTGGATCTGACCTCAGCTTACATGACCCAGGAGCTGGCGAGTGAGTCGAAGAAGCTGACCACCATCACGACACACAAGGGGTTGTTTGAGTACAACAGATGTCCGTTCGGGATTCGCTCGGCCGCCGCGATCTTCCAACGAAATATGGAAAGCCTCCTCAAGTCGATTCCAGGGACGGTGGTTTTTCAGGATGACATCCTCATCACGGGTTACGATACTGAAGAACACCTCCACAATCTGGAGGAGGTGCTACGCAGACTGGACTGGGTAGGGCTGCAACTGAAAAAGGCGAAGTGCGTCTTCCTAGCTCCAGAGGTAGAATTCCTGGGGATGAGGGTAGCAGCAGACGGGATCAGCCCTACTGCATCCAAGACGGAAGCGATCCAGAGAGCACCCAGACCCCGCAACACGACGGAGCTGCATTCGTTCCTGGGGCTCCTGAACTATTTTGGTGACTTTCTTCCCAAATTGAGCACGCTGTTAGAGCCGCTACACGTGCTCCTACGCAAAGGTCGCGAATGGGTCTGGGGGGACAGCCAGGAAAGGGCTTTTAATAGAGCATGCAATTTGTTATGTTCCAACAATCTGTTAACGCTATATGACCCATGTAAGAAACTTGTGTTAACGTGCGATGCATCGTCCTATGGTGTCGGGTGTGTGTTGCAGCATGTCAATGCCAAGGGTCAGTTACAGCCGGTAGCTTATGCCTCCAGAAGTCTGTCCCAGGCAGAAAGGGGCTACGGGATGGTAGAAAAGGAGGCGCTCGCATGTGTATATGTGGTAAAGAAAATGCACCAGTACCTGTTTGGCAGGAAATTTGAGCTGGAGACAGATCACAAACCCCTAACGTCCCTTTTGGCCGACAACAAGGCCATAAATGCAAACGCATCGGCCCGCATACAGAGGTGGGCACTCACGTTAGCCGCCTATGACTACACAATTCGGCACAGACCGGGCACTGAAAACTGCGCCGATGCACTCAGCAGGCTCCCACTAGCCACCACTGAGGGGGCTACCGAGCATGCTGCTGAGATGGTCATGGCTGTTGAAGCTTTCGGAAGCGAAGGCTCACCCATGACAGCCCGTCAGATTAAAGTCTGGACAAATAGAGACCCGCTATTGTCTCTAGTCAAGAAATGTGTCCTGAATGGGGACTGGGCAGCCACGTACAGGGCGTGCCCTGAGAAATTTAAACCATTTCACAGGCGCAAGGATGAACTCTCGATTCAGGCCGATTGCCTACTGTGGGGAAACCGCGTAGTCATGCCCCAGATGGGCAGAGAGGTGTTCATCAGAGAACTCCACAATGAGCACCCGGGCATTGTCACGATGAAGGCAATTGCCAGGTCACACGTTTGGTGGCCAGGGATAGACGCAGATCTGGAACTTTGTGTTTGCAGGTGCAACACGTGTGCCCAGCTGGGCCATGCGCCCAGGGAAGCCCCCCTTAGCCGCTGGCCATGGCCCGCCAAGCCTTGATCATGCATCCATGTGGACCACGCAGGTCCTTTCATGGGAAAAATGTTTTTGGTTGTAGTAGACGCCTACTCCAAATGGATCGAGTGTGACATTTTAAATTCAAGCACATCCTCTGCCACGGTAGAAAGTCTATGGGCAATGTTCGCCGCCCACGGTCTACCGGACATCTTGGTCAGCGACAATGGCCCGTGCTTCACAAGCACTGAATTCCAGGACTTCTTGGCAGGCAATGGAATTAACCATGTTAGAACGGCACCGTTCAAGCCGGCCTCAAACGGCCAGGCAGAACGAGCAGTGCAGATAATCAAACAGGGGATGCTCAGATTCCAAGGGGTTCCCTACAAACCCGCTTATCACGCCTCCTGTTGGCCTATAGATCCCGACCACACTCGCTCACAGGGGTTCCCCCCGCAGAGCTACTAATGAAAAGGACGCTCAAAACCCGATTATCCCTTATACACCCCACCATGAAAGAAATTGTCGAGAGCAGGCGCCAGTCACAATATGATTACCATGACAGGAATGCGAGGGCGCGATGTATTGATGTAAATGATCCTGTTTTTGTCCTCAACTACGCTGCAGGGCCCAAATGGCTCGCAGGCACTGTGGTTGCCAAAGAGGGAAATAGGATTCTGGTAGTTAAACTTACCAATGGACAAATCTGCCGCAAACATGTGGATCAAACAAAAAGGAGGTTCAGCAACCCCATAGAAGAAGCAGAGGAAGAACACGATATGGAGTTCACTCCTCCACAGGTGACCGAACACCGGAACCAAAGGGAGGAGAGCCCAGTCACTGTGGGCAGTCCGGATAGGCCTGAGGCACCGCAAACAGCAGACACTCAGGCCAGCGCCCAACAACCGGAGCTCCAACTCAGGCGCTCTACAAGGGAGCGTAAACCACCAGAGAGACTCAACCTATGATTCCAATAAGACTTTGGGGGGGAGGTGATGTCATGTATTCAACCAGCATTGTAACCCATGTATAAACTGACCTAAGTTGTACACCATGAGAACATTGACCACTAGGTGGGAGACACTCCTAACCTGGACCTTCAGGTATGAAAGGGGAAGCTCCACTTACTTCCTGCACTTGAGTGCTAAGGAATAAAGGACAGGTCACAGACTGACCTTCTCTCAAGCATGGGCCTCGTGTGCATTTATACTGTGTAGTAAGGACGTATCAGAGTGATTGTAGAGAGAGAGAAGGAGTGAGAGATTGTAGAGAGAGAGATTGTAGAGAGAGAGAAGGAGAAAGAGATTGTAGAGAGAGAGAGATTGTGGAGAGAGAGATTGTAGCAAGAGAAGGATTGTAGAGAGAGAGATTGTAGAGAGAGAAGGAGAGCGATTGCAGAGAGAGAGAGGGATTGTAGAGAGAGAGAGAAGGAGAGAGAAAGATTGTAGAAAGAGAGAAGGAGAGAGAGAGATTGCAGAGAGAGAGATTGTAGAGAGAGAGGGATTGTCAAGAGAGAGAAGGAGAGAGAGAGATCGTAGCGAGAGAGATTGTAGAGAGAGAGAGATTGTAGAGAGAGAGAATGTAGAGAGAGAGAGAGATTATAGAAAGAGAGGAGAGAGAGAGAGATTGTAGAAAGAGGGATTGTAGAGAGAGAGATTGTAGAGAGAGAGAGATTGTAGAGAGAGAGAAGGAGAGAGAGAGATTGTAGAGAGAGAGAGAGAGATTGTAGAGAGAGAGAGATTGTAGAAATATAGAAACATAGAAAGTAGATGCAGGAGTAGGCCATTCGGCCCTTCGAGCCTGCATCGCCATTCAATGAGTTCATGGCTGAACATGCAACTTCAGTACCCCATTCCTGCTTTCTCGCCATACCCCTTGATCCCCCCAGTAGTAAGGACTACATCTAACTCCTTATGGAATATATTTAGTGAATTGGCCTCAACAACTTTCTGTGGTAGAGAATTCCACAGGTTCACCACTCTCTGGGTGAAGAAGTTTCTCCTCATCTCGGTCCTAAATGGCTTACCCCTTATCCTTAGACTGTGACCCCTGGTTCTGGACTTCCCCAACATTGGGAACATTCTTCCTGCATCTAATCTGTCTAAACCCGTCAGAATTTTAAATGTTTCTATGAGATCCCCTCTCATTCTTCTGAACTCCAGCGAATACAAGCCCAGTTGATCCAGTCTTTCTTGATATGTCAGTCCCGCCATCCCGGGAATCAGTCTGGTGAACCTTCGCTGCACTCCCTCAATAGCAAGAATGTCCTTTCTCAAGTTAGGAGACCAAAACTGTACACAATACTCCAGGTGTGACCTCACCCTGTACAACTGTAGTAACACCTCCCTGCCCCTGTACTCAAATCCCCTCGCTATGAAGGCCAACATGCCATTTGCTTTCTTAACCGCCTGCTGTACCTGCATGCCAACCTTCAATGACTGATGTACCATGATACCCAGGTCTCGTTGCACCTCCCCTTTTCCTAATCTGTCACCATTCAGACAATAGTCTGTCTCTCTGTTTTTACCACCAAAGTGGATATCCTCACATTTATCCATGTTATACTTCATCTGCAATGCATTTGCCCACTCTCCTAACCTATCCAATTCACTCTGCAGCCTCATAGCATCCTCCTCGCAGTTCACACTGCCACCCAACTTAGTGTCATCTGCAAATTTGGAGATGCTACATTTAATCCCCTCGTCTAAATCATTAATGTACAATATAAACAGCTGGGACCCCAGTGCAGAACCTTGCGATACCCCACTAGTCACTGCCTGCCATTCTGAAAAGTACCCATTTACTCCTACTCTTTGCTTCCTGTCTGCCAACCAGTTCTCAATCTACGTCAGCACACTACCCCCAATCCCATGTGCTTTAACTTTGCACATCAATGTCTTGTGTGGGACCTTGTCGAATGCCTTCTGAAAGTCCAAATACACCACATCAACTGGTTCTCCCTTGTCCACTCTACTGGAAACATCCTCAAAAAATTCCAGAAGATTTGTCAAGCATGATTTCCCTTTCACAAATCCATGCTGACTTGGACCTATCATGTCACCTCTTTCCAAATGCGCTGCTGTGACATCCTTAATAATTGATTCCATCATTTTACCCATTACCGATGTCAGGCCGACCGGTCTATAATTCCCTGTTTTCTCTCTCCCTCCTTTTGTAAAAAGTGGGGTTACATTGGCTACCCTCCACTCCATAGGAACTGATCCAGACTCTATGGAATGTTGGAAAATGACTGTCAATGCATCTGCTATTTCCAAAGCCACCTCCTTAAGTACTCTGGGATGCAGTCCATCAGGCCCTGGGGATTTATCGGCCTTCAATCCCATCAATTTCCCAACACAATTTCCTGACTAATAAGGATTTCCCTCAGTTCTTACTAGATCCTCTGGCCCCTTTTATATCTGGAAGGTTGTTTGTGTCCTCCTTAGTGAATACCAAACCAAAGTACTTGTTCAATTGGTCTGCCATTTCTTTGTTCCCAGTTATGACTTCCCCTGATTCTGACTGCAGGGGACCTACGTTTGTCTTTACTAACCTTTTTCTCTTTACATACCTATAGAAGCTTTTGCAGTCCATTTTAATATTCCCTGCAAACTTCCTCTCGTACTCTATTTTCCCTGCCCTAATCAAACCTTTGTCCTCCTCTGCTGAGTTCTAAATTTCTCCCACTCCCCGGGTTCGCTGCTATTTCTGTCCAATTTGTATGCCACTTCTTTGACTTTAATACTATTCCTGATTTCCCTTGATAGCCACGGTTGAGCCACCTTCCCTTTTTTATTTTTACGCCAGACAGGGATGTACAATTGTTGTTGTTCATCCATGCGGTCTCTAAATGTCTGCCATTGCCCATCCACAGTCAACCCCTTAAGTATCATTCGCCAATCTATCCTAGCCAATTCACGCCTCATACCTTCAAAGTTACCCTTCTTTAAGTTCTGGACCATGGTCTCTGAATTAACTGTTTCATTCTCTATCCTAATGTAGAATTCCACCATATTATGGTCACTCTTCCCCAAGGAGCCTCACACAACGAGATTGCTAATTAATCCTCTCTCATTACACAACACCCAGTCTAAGATGGCCTCCCCCCTAGTTGGTTCCTCGACATATTGGTCTAGAAAACCATCCCTTATGCACTCCAGGAAATCCTCCTCCACCGTATTGCTTCCAGTTTGGTTAGCTCAATCTATATGCATATTAAAGTCACCAATGATAACTGCTGCACCTTTATTGCATGCACCCCTAATTTCCTGTTTGATGCCCTTCCCAACATCACTACTACTGTTTGGAGGTCTGTACACAACTCCCACTAGCGTTTTCTGCCCTTTGGTATTCTGCAGCTCCACCCATACAGATTCCACATCATCCAAGCTAATGTCTTTCCTTACAATTGCATTAATCTCCTCTTTAACCAGCAATACCACCCCGCCTCCTTTTCCTTTCTGTCGATCCTTCCTAAATATTGAATACCCTTGGATGTTGAGTTCCCAGCCTTGGTCACCCTGGAGCCATGTCTCCGTGATGCCAATCACATCATATCCGTTAACTGCTACCTGCACAGTTAATTCGTCCATCTTATTCCGAATACTCCTCGCATTGAGGCATAGAGCCTTCAGGCTTGCCTTTTTAACACACTTTGACCCTTTAGAATTTTGCTGCAAAGTGGCCCTTTTTGTTTTTTGCCTTGGGTTTCTCTGCCCTCCACTTTCACTCATCTCCTTTCTGTCTTTTGCTTCTGTCTCCATTTTGTTTCCCTCTGTCTCCCTGCATTGGTTCCCATCCCCCTGCTATATTAGTTTAACTCCTCCGCAACAGCACTAGCAAACACTCCTCCTCGGACATTGGTTCCGGTCCTGCCCAGGTGCAGACCGTCCGGTTTGTACTGGTCCCACCTCCCCCAGAATCGGTTCCAATGCCCCAGGAATTTGAATCCCTCTCTTTTGCACCACTCCTCAAGCCACGTATTCATCTGAGCTATCCTGTAGAGAGAGATTGGAGAGAGGGATTGTAGAGAGAGAGATTGTAGAGAGTGAGATTGTAGAGAGAGAAAGATTGTGGAGAGAGGGATTGGATAGAGAAAGAGAGAGAGAGGAGGCATTGTAGAGAGAGAGATTGTAGAGAGAGAGGAGAGAGATTATAGAGAGAGAGAGAGAGAGGAGGGATTGTAGAGAGAGAGATTGTAGAGAGAGAGGAGAGAGATTATAGAGAGAGAGAGAGAGGAGGGATTTTAGGGAGAGAGAGAGAGAGGGATTGTAGAGAGAGAGAGAGTGGGATTGTAGAGAGAGGGAGAGAGGAGGGATTGTAGAGAGAGGGAGAGAGGAGGGATTGTAGAGAAAGGGAGGAGAGAGGAGGGATTGTAGAGAGTGTGAGAGCAGAGAGATTCTTGCGACTGCGAAGCGTCTTGTCCGGAGCGCTCCGTTACATCCTCTCTCTGTGGATGTGTGTCAGAATGTAATTTCATGCCATGTTTTGCAGTTGCTGGTGAAGGCAGTGTATGAGCGGGGCTGGGGGCAGAGAGGCGCCGAGTGTGTGACTGCGATCCAGTGGCTGGGGGGAGCCGAGCCCCAGACACACTCTCACACACACACACACACACACAAGGAAAGGGACGAGGCGGAGAGCAGTGTCTGCAGAAGCGAAGTGATGAGGTGGGTGTTTGAAACTGTGAATCTGTTTTGTGTAAAACGGTTTAACCCTCCCGTCCCGTGTGCTGTAAAAAAAAACATGTGCTGGTCAATTGCAGCAAGGCTCGAGATCACTTTGCCAAAAAATAATTCCCCCAGTTCTATCCACTTTTAATTTATTTTCTAGCCCTCCGACAGGAGCGGGTGAAGTAGGAACGGATCTGACGGTGATATCTCCCTGCAATTAATCAGACTGGTCTGGCAACTGGGGGCTGAGTGATTTGTTGTGGGGTCTGTGTGTTGGCCTCGGTCCTTTGTCCCAAGCTAGAAAACAGCGTGTGTGCTCTGGGGGTGATTGCAAAAGGTTACAGGGGGGTAGTGAGGGGGAGAGGAACAGGATTGAGCTCAGAGTTGGTGGGGGAGCGGACGAGGGAGCTGGGAGGGCTCGACAATCCGGATAAAAAGGGGAGCACTGTTTGCAGAGCTGTGGAGACAGAGAAAGAGTTGGGACTGACTGGGGAGTTCTGTCACCAGGGCCAGCACGGGGGCGGTGGGCCGAGTGGCCTCCGCAAAGGTCCCCGAAAGAGAGGGATTGAGGGGAGAAACGGGGGAGGTGCAAGCGACAGAGGGAAGGGGGTGAAATGATAGAGAGAAGGTGAGAAAATAAAGAAACGGCGCAAGTTAGACAGATAGGAGAGAGGGGTGGTGGTAGAGAGAGCGAGAGAGGTGTGGGGGAGGGATAGTGAGAAGGAGAGAGAGAAAGGATGGAGAGAGGGATAGTGGGAAGGAAAGAGAGAAAGGACGGAGAAAAGGAGAGAGAGGGATAATGAGGAGAGAAAGGATGGAGGGAGGAATAGTGAGAAGGAGAGAGGGATAGTGAGAAGGAGAGAGAGAGCGAGGATGGAGGGAGGGATACTGAGAAGGAGAGAGAGAAAGGATGGAGAAAAGGAGAGAGAGAAAGGATGGAGAGGGGATAGTGAGAAGGAGAGCAAGGATGGAGGGAGGGATGGTAAGAAGGAGAGCGGGATAGTGAGGAGAGAGAGAGAGGATGGAGGGAGGGATGGTGAGAAGGAGAGAGGGATAGTGAGAAGGAGAGAGAGAAAGGATGGAGGGGGGATAGTGAGAAGGAGAGAGGGATAGTGAGAAGGTGAGACAGAAAGGATGGAGGGAGGGATGGTGAGAAGGAGAGAGGGATAGTGAGAAGGTGAGACAGAAAGGATGGAGGGAGGGATGGTGAGAAGGAGAGAGGGATAGTGAGAAGGAGAGAGAGAAAGGATGGAGGGGGGATAATGAGAAGGAGAGAGGGATAGTGAGAAGGAGAGCAAGGATGGAGTCAGCAGAGATAACGCGGAGAGTTGTCAGAGAGAGAGAATGCGATGCTGTGTGATGCAATGGTGTGCAGGCTGGGGGCTGCCCCGTGTTAGTTGCATCAAGGAGATGAAATGCCAAATCAACGTGAAATCACTTTGGAATTTTGAGCTGGCAGTGCTGGATTCCCCGGCGTCCACATGATGCCTTTAGCACTAAATAATGAATGAAAGGGTCTGGCCCGCTGCTGTGATTTGCAGCCCCCCTGGAGTCTGCCCTGGATATTAGAGGCACCAACATTCACAAACTCCGGCTGCAAAACCTGCAGGAGTGGTGTGGCTGGTGGAAATTAAATGAGGTGCGTTTTCAGTGATCGAGGCATTGAACCCTTTGATTCGCTCTGAGATGGTGCCAGAACTTGAGAGATTAGAACGACCAGGAGAGGATGGAAAGGGGGAGACTGAGGGGGGTGACCTCACATTTTTTAAATTATGAAAAGGGTTTGATAAGGTAGGCATCTTGGGCAGGATTTTGATTCGTTGACGCCTCTGTTTTCGCCCCAGATCATCAGAGGCGCTCCCTCGAAGCGAGGGTGACTTGCTTCCACACCAAAAAAAGGGATGAGTTCGCGGTGTTCCAAGGACCTAATATTCCGGATCCCGAGCTACATCCTGAAGGGTGGAAGATGCCTGTGGGTGGATTGTTTTAACGTGGGGTGACCGTTGCACACCAGCCACCACACGGGCTTGACAGAGCGAGGTCTCGGTCCAGGGGCAAGGATTACCCAGGACGACTGGAGACCAGCTCTGCTGCACGGACCCAGTGCGCTCACATATCGCAGTGTGGGCTGGGCCCGTGCAGCCCCTGGGCCCTCGCCTCTCCCGGGCCCCGATCACGCCCCTCTACAATCTCCCGCCGCTCCTTCGCCCCGACCTCGCTGCTCCCGCTGTACCTGCCCGCGCTCCAATCAGCGGTAATGGAGGCGGTGAGCATTTCCGGGCGGGCGGCCAGCATCCGGTGCCCTGCCGGGACGTTCGGTGTCCGGGAGAGGCGAGCCGGTGTGCAGTGCCCCCTCCCACCGTGGCCGCGACACCAGCTCGCGATTTGGTTCGCGCCCAATCCGTAGCACCCCCTGGCGGCCTCAGTGAGGGAAGGAATGTCGACCGGAGGGTAAATCCGATTGTTTCTTATTTTTGCGATTTATGAGGGTGTGACGTCAGTCATGTATTGAGAATGTTTCTGTTGTTTACATTTTCAGGATTTTTTCTCTCCCCCCCCCCCCCCCCCCCCCACGAGGCCTCGCTAATGGCGCTCCTGGGCCGGCTGTTTAGCTCGGGGTGTTCAGTTGCTCAGCCGGCCTAGTGCCCTGAGAGAGGTGTGGAACGCCTCCCTTAGAGCTCCGCCCCACACTCAGGGCCCAGCTGGTGAATTTTGCGACGACCATTGCCCGGCACAAAATTTACCGCTCGGCCCGGGTTACCACCGCACAAAGAGGCGACCGAATTTCCAACCCCTAGATGTTTCCACTTGTGGGTGGGATCGAAACTAGGGGCCATCAATATCAGATAGTCACCAAGAAATCCAATGGGGAATTCAGGAGAAACTTCTTTACCCAGAGAGCGGTGAGAATGTGGAACTTGCTGCCACAGGGAGGGGTTGTGGCGAATAGTATCGATGCATTTAAGGGGAGGTTGGACAAGCCAATGAGGGAGAAGGGAATAGAGGGTTATGCCGATAGAGTTAGATGGGGAAAGACGGGAGGAGGCTCGAGTGGAGCATAAACGCCGGCACGGACTGGTTGAGCCGAACGGCCTGTCTCTGTACCGTATATCCTGTGCAATAGCATAGATGCATTTAAGGGGAAGTTAGATAAACACACGAGGCAGAAAGGAATAGAAGGGTATGGTGAGAGGGTGAGATAAAGAGGGGTGGGAGGGGGCTGGTGTGGAGCATAGAATCACAGAACGGTTACAGCACAGAAGAAGGTCATTGGGCCTGTCGAGCCTGTGCCGGCTCTCTGCAAGAGCCCCTCAGCCAGTCCCACTCCCCCCGCCCTTTCCCCGGAGCCCCGCAGATATTTATCCTTCAGCTACTTATCCAACTCCCTTTTGAAAGCCACGATTGAGTCTGCCTCCACCACCCCCTCAGGCAGCACATTCCAGATCATAACCACTCGCTGCGTGAAATAGTTTTTCCCCCCGTGTCGCCTTTGGTTCTTCTGCCAATCACCTCAAAGACCGGCACAGACCAACTGTGCTGTACATTCCATGTCATTCTATGGAAACATCCAAGTTCTGTTGGGAGGCGAGCCAGCTCTCGAGGATTGCATTCGAATATTCAGCAGCTAAAGATTAATCTCCCGCACGCTGTTCAGAGCCAACACAGGAGGATACCGGTAGAAAAAAAACAGACGTGCGATCAGACCTCTCTCACATTAAATGCAAAGAATGAACACTTGCATTGGAGGCAGTTCAGAGAAGGTTCATGAGGTTGATTCCTGAGATGAAGGGGTTGCCTTATGAGGAAAGGTTGAGCAGGTTGGGCCTCTACTCATTCGAGTTTAGAAGAATGAGAGGTAATGTGTAAGATACTGAGGGGGCTCGACAGGGTAGATGCAGAGAGGATGTTTCCCCTCGTGGGGGAATCTAAAACCAGGGGGCATCGTTTCAGAATAAGGGGCCGCCCATTTAAAACTGAGCTGAGGAGGAATTTCTTCTCTCAGAGGGTTGTAAATCTGTGGAATTCTCTGCCCCAGAGAGCTGTGGAGGCTGGGACCTTGAATATATTTAAGGTGGAGATAGACAGATTTTTGAGCGATAAGGGAGTGAAGGGTTATGGGGAGCGGGCGGGGAAGTGGAGCTGAGTCCATGATCAGATCAGCCATGATCGTATTAAATGGCAGAGCGGGCTCGAGGGACCGAATGGCCGACTCCTGCTCCTATTTCTTATGTTCTTATGTTTATTCAGATGTCGGCATAAATCAATTCTAACACAGATCAGGAACTCAGTGAATGAGCACGCATAGCTTGGTACAACAACAACCTGTATTTATATAGCGCCTTTAACGTAGTGAAACGCCCCAAGCGATTGGCAGGAGTGTTATGAGATAAAAAAATCTGACACCGGGCCACATAAGGAGACATTAGGGCAGGTGACCAAAAGCTGGGTCAAAGAGGTCGGTTTTAAGGAGCGTCTTGAAGGAGGAGAGAGAGGCGGAGAGGTTTAGGGAGGGAGTTCCAGAGCTTGGGGCCGAGGCAACAGAAGGCACGGCCACCGATGGTGGAGCGATTATAATCAGGGATGGTCAGGAGGGCAGAATTAGAGGAGCGCAGAGATCTCGGGGGGTTGTGGGGCTGGAGGAGATTACAGAGATAGGGAGGGGCGAGGGCCATGGAGGGATTTTAAACAAGGATGAGAATTTTGAAATCGAGGCATTGCTTAACCGGAAGCCAATTTAGGTCAGTGAGCACAGTGGGTGATGGGTGAGCGGGACTCGGTGCGAGTTAGGACACGGGGCAGCGAGCACAGGGGGTGATGGGTGAGCGGGACTCGGTGCGAGTTAGGACACGGGGCAGCGAGCACCGGGGGTGATGGGTGAGCGGGACTCGGTCCGAGTTATGACACGGGGCAGTGAGCACAGGGGGTGATGGGTGAGCGGGACTCGGTGCGAGTTAGGACACGGGACCGCCAGTTTTGGATCACCTCTGGTTTACGTCGGCCAGAATGTGGGAGGCCGGCCAGGAGAGTGTTGGAATGGTCAAGTCTGGAGGTAACAAAGGCACGGAAGAGGGTTTCAGCGACAGGTGAGCTGAGGCAGGGGCTGAGACACGTGTTACTGAGGTGTACACACGTGTATCAGTTGCATGGCATGTTGCAATTGTGTACCTGCACCCTTTATCATTGCCGTGTCTACGATCAGCGTGTAGACTGTTTCTGATTAAGGAAATACCAATCTCAATATGTCACTGTGTCTTTGCCTGCGAGATGGTTTATTATTACTTGAAATCACGCTGGGTTCTGTCCCTGCATGAATCATACTGTCCATGTGTAACTTGGGAGCTTTGTTGAGCCGAGCTACAACAACAACCACAACCTTGCATTTAGGTAGAAACATAGAAACATAGAAATTTACAGGGCAGAAGGAGGCCATTTCAGCCCATCGTGTCCACGCCGGCCGACAAAGAGCCTCACGGCCCTTGGTCAGCAGCCTTAAAGGTTACATATAAACCCACGAACAATAACGGAAAGGCAAAGAGCACCCAGCCTAACCAGTCCGCCTCACACAACTGCGGCACCCCTTATACTGAAACATTCTACACTCCACCCCAACCGGAGCCATGGGATCTCCTGGGAGAGGCCAAAACCAGATAAAAACCCAGGTCAACTGAGGGAGACAAAAATATGGGAATCTGGGAATATTTACATATTTAATGTCGTTAAAAAGTCCCAAGGGGCTCCACAGGAGCATTGTCAGACAAAGTTTGACACTGAGCCAAGGAGATATTGGTCAAAGAGGTAGGTTTTAAGAAGCGTCTTAAAGATCACACGAGATATCCGGCACAGAAACAGGTCATTGGGCCCAGCCAGTCCGTGCTGGCGTTTATGACCCACTCGAGCCTCCTCCCGTCTTTCCTCCTCTAAATCTATCAGCATAACCCTCCATTCCCTTCTCCCCCATATGCGTGTCCAGCCTCCCCTTAATGTTGGGGAAGTCCAGAACCAGGGGTCACAGTCTAAGGATAAGGGGTAAGCCATTTAGGACCGAGATGAGGAGAAACTTCTTCACCCAGAGAGTGGTGAACCTGTGGAATTCTCTACCACAGAAAGTTGTTGAGGCCAATTCACTAAATATATTCAAAAAGGAGTTAGATGTAGTCCTTACTACTAGGGGGATCAAGGGGTATGGTGAGAAAGCAGGAATGGGGTACTGAAGTTGTATGTTCAGCCATGAACTCATTGAATGGCGGTGCAGGCTCGAAGGGCCGAATGGCCTACTCCTGCACCTATTTTCTATGTTTCTAAATACATCGATACTATTCACCTCAACCCCTCCCTGTGGCAGCGAGTTCCACATTCTCACCACTCTCTGGGTAAAGAAGTTTCTCCTGAATTCCCCGTTGGATTTCTGGATGACTATCTGATATTGATGGCCTCTAGTTATACTCTTCCCCACAAGTGGGAACATTCTCTCTGTATCCACTCCATCAAAACCTTTCATCATTTTAAAGACCTCTATTAGCTCACCCCTCAGCCTTCGTTTTTCAAGAGAAAAGAGACCCAGCCTGTTCATCCTTTCCTGATATGTATACCCTCGCATTTCTGGTATCACCCTTGTAAATCTCTGCACCCTCTCCAGTGCCTCTATATCCTTTGTATAACATGGCGACCAGAACTGTATGCAGTCTGCACTTAAGTGCATTTCGAAAAAGAGCAGGGGAGTTCTCCCCGGTGTCCTGGCCAATATTCTGTCCCACAAACAACACCTCAAAACAGACGATCCGGTCATTATCACGTTGCTGTTTGTGGGAGCTTGCTGTGTGCAAGATGGCTGCCGCGTTTCCCACGGTACAACAGCGACCGCACTTCATTGGCTGTGAAGCGTTTTGGGATGGTCCTAAGGTCATGAAAGGCGCTATATAAATGCAAGTTCGTTCTTTCGCTGGTATATTAAAAACGTTTTGCTGTAATTCGGTGAGAGAAATGGGCTAAGATAAGTGACCTTGAGTATGTAATAAGCAGTTTAGCCTTTGGCTAACGCTGCCATCATAACAGCACATGGGCCAATTGTGTCGCTCGCGGGCCTGTAATTTATCACAACAGCCTTCAACTCCAGCCATTATTTGCATTCTTTGCTCATGGACTGGCCTCAGTTATTTTGTCTTCGACTTGTTTTTGTGCGGGGTGGGGGGGAACGGAAGCTCTGCTAAAGTTTCAAAAACATTGGCTTGCGATCTTCAAAACAGCACAGATGCCAGACTCACAGAGAGCCAGAGTTGGAGCTAACGCGGTGACTTGGCAGCACTAGCCGAGCATGGTATTGTCTGAGGTAGCATACCTTCGGATGGGAGGAGGTTCATTCTGCCCATTCCCCTTGTTCAGAAGGACCCCCACCCCCACCACCCCTCTCCCCCCCAGCCACCGCTTTGCAAATGAGCACAGAGCTCTCCCAAGCGACTTACAGGAGGAATCATGGAATGATTACAGCACAGAAGGAGGCCAATCAGCCCATCGAGCCCGTGCCGGCTCTCTGTAAGTCAGCCAGTCTCACTCCACCACACTTTCCCCGGAGCCCTTCAGGTACTTATCCAACTCCCTTTTGAAAGCCACGATTGAGTCTATCTCCACCACCCCCTCAGGCAGCGCATTCCAGATCCTAACCACTCGCTGCGTAAAAACGTTTTCCCTCATGTCGCCTTCGGTTCTTCTGCCAATCGCCTTAAATCTGTGTCCCTCTGGTTCCCGACCCTTCCACCAATGGGAACAGTTTCTCTCGATCTACTCTGTCCAGACCCCTCATGATTTTGAACACCTCGATCAAATCTCCTTTCTTCCTTTAAGACGTTCCTTAAAACCGACTTCATTGACCAAGCATTTGGTTGCTTGTCCAAATAACTCCTTATGTGGCTCGGTGTCAAATTATGTTCGATAATCGCTCCTGGGAAGTGGCTTCGGGATGTTAACGGTGCTATATAAATGCCAGTTACTGCTGGTCAGGTATCTGTTGTTCTCTATATATTAGTGCATCCCTTTCATACATTGAAACAGATATCATAGAACCACAGAACGGTTCCAGCACAGAAGGAGGCCATTCGGCCTGTTGAGCCCGTGCCGGCTCTCTCCAAGAGTGCCTCACAGCCAGTCCCACTCCCCTGCCCTTTCCCCGGAGCCCTGCTAATTTTTTTCCTTCAGTTACTTATCCAACTCCCTTTTGAAAGCCACGATTGAGTCTGCCTCCACCACCCCCTCAGGCAGCGCATTCCAGATCCTAACCACTCGCTGCGTAAAAACGTTTTCCCTCGAGTCGCCTTTGGTTCTTCTGCCAATCGCCTTTAATCTGTGTCCCTCTGGTTCCCGACCCTTCCACCAATGGGAACAGTTTCTCTCGATCTCCTCTGTCCGGACCCCTCATGATTTTGAACACCTCGATCAAATCTCCTCTCAACCTTCCCTGCTCCGAGGAGAACAACCCCAGCTTCTCCAGTCTATCCCCGTAACTGAAGTCTCTCATTCCTGGAACCATTCTGGTCAACCTTTTCTGCTCCCTCTCTAAGGCCTTCACATCCTTCCTAAAGTGCGGGGCCCAGAATTGGACACAATACCCCAGTTGAGGCCGAACCGGTGTTTTATACAGGTTCATCATAATTTCCCAGCTTTTGTACTCTGTGCCTCTATTTATGAAGCCCAGGATCCCGTAGGCTTTATTTAACCGCTTTCTCAGCCTGCCCTGCCATCTGCAATGATGTGTGGCCATATACCACAGGTCTCTCTGTTCATGCACCCCTTTTAGGATTGTACCCTTTAGTTTATATTGCATCTCCTCGTTCTTCCTATCAAAATAAATCACTTCGCATTTTTATATCCTTTGCCAGCATCTGCTACTTGTGAGGCCCCACACTAATCACGATCAGATGTCGGGCCCATCACCCCAATTCGCTTTCTGTGACAGAATCTCTTTGCTGGTGCAGTCTGATAGAGGGCAGTGGGGTGTCAGTTGACACTCTCCCCTTCGATCCCCCCCCTCCCCTGTCGTCACCCCCTTAGTTCTGATTCTTTCTTTTTCCGTCGCAAAAAGTAACATTGCAATTTGAAGCAACTGGAATTTCCTCATTGCGAAGGATCAGGCTGGGCTTCACGGTGTGAATTTCCTGCCCACCCAATGGAGCAGAGCCGCTGTGTGTCCAGCAGGAAACAGCTGCTTTCAATTCGAAGAAGGTTGCAGTGTGACTGAACTAAGTAGAGGCTCATCTCTCCGCAGTTTCCTGCGATCATTTCTTTCTGTTTATTTTTTGACAAACTGGCAGACTCGAACGAGGAAGGTTTGCAGTTCTCAACGCAGGGCGAAAGAGGAGTGTTTCTGAGCCAGGCACGATTGTCCACAGTTGGATTCCGCACTGTTTTCCTGTGAGACGCAACCCGCCCTGAACTTTGACACTGACCGTGGGCACTAGGCTCCTGACGCCATCGTTTCCACGCAGAATCCAGGCTGACATTCCCAGTGCAGTACTGAGGGAGCGCCGCATTGTCAGAGGGGCGGTACTGAGGGAGCGCTGCACTGTCGGAGGGGCAGTACCGAGGGAGCGCCGCACTGTCGGAGGGGCAGTACTGAGGGAGCGCCGCACTGTCGGAGGGGCAGTACTGAGGGAGTGCCGCACTGTCGGAGGGGCAGTACTGAGGGAGCGCCGCACTGTCGGAGGGGCAGTACTGAGGGAGCGCTGCACTGTCGGAGGGGCAGTACTGAGGGAGCGCCGCACTGTCGGAGGGGCAGTACTGAGGGAGTGCCGCACTGTCGGAGGGGCAGTACTGAGGGAGCGCCGCACTGTCGGAGGGGCAGTACTGAGGGAGCGCCGCACTGTCAGAGGGGCAGTACTGAGGGAGCCCCACGCTGTCGGAGGGGCAGTACTGAGGCAGCGTCGCGCTGTCGGAGGGGCAGTACTGAGGGAGCGCCGCACTGTCAGAGGGGCAGTACTGAGGGAGCCCCACGCTGTCGGAGGGACAGTACTGAGGGAGCGCCGCGCTGTCGGAGGGGCAGTACTGAGGGAGCGCAGCACTGTCGGAGGGGCAGTACTGAGGGAGTGCCGCACTGTCGGAGGGGCACTACTGAGGGAGCGCCGCACTGTCGGAGGGGCAGTACTGAGGGAGCGCCGCACTGTCGGAGGGGAAGTACTGAGGGAGTGCCGCGCTGTCGGAGGGGCAGTACTGAGGGAGTGCGGCACTGTCGGAGGGGCAGTACTGAGGGAGTGCCGCGCTGCCGGAGGGGCAGTACTGAGGGAGTGCTGCACTGTCGGAGTGGAAATACTGAGGGAGCCCCGCACTGTCGGAGGGGCAGCACTCCCTCAGTATTGCACTGGGAGTGTCTGCTCCGATTTTTTTGTGCTCAAGCCCCTGGCGTGGGACTCGTACCCACAACTTTCTGACTCAGTCTGCTCACTGAGCCTCGGCTGTAACAGAATGCGAAGTGTTACACTGTGCTGTGAGGATGTGAACGGGCTTGTGCTGACGTCTGCGGATTGTGGGCAGCTGCTGTTGCTATTCCAACATTTTTTGGAGGATACATGAGACAGTCCTTTTAAAACACGGTGCCAAATAACAGGTCCCAGCAGGTCTGGGTTGGCTGCTTTCCTTCCATATCCAACTCCGATAAAGTTTCCCAGCAATTCCAGTTCATCCGGGAATGTTGTCAGCCGCTGCAAAGAAAAAGCCTTTACATAACGCTTCACAGCCAATTTACTGCCCCTCCGACAGTGCGGCGCTCCCTCAGCACTGCACCTCCGACAATGCGGCGCTCCCTCAGTACTGCCCCTCCGACAGTGCGGCGCTCCCTCAGCACTGCACCTCCGACAGTGCGGCGCTCCCTCAGTACTGCCCCTCCGACAGTGCGGCGCTCCCTCAGTACTGTCCCTCCGACAGTGCAGTGCTCCCTCAGTACTGCCCCTCCGACAGTGCGGCGCTCCCTCAGTACTGCCCCTCTGACAGTGCGGAGCTCCCTCAGTACCGCCCCTCCGACAGTGCGGCGCTCCCTCAGTACCGCCCCTCCGACAGTGCGGCGCTCCCTCAGTACTGCCCCTCCGACAGTGCTGTGCTCCCTCAGTACTGCCCCTCCGACAGTGCAGCGCTCCCTCAGTACTGCCCCTCTGACAGTGCGGCGCTCCCTCAGTACTGCCCCTCTGACAGTGCGGCGCTCCCTCAGTACTGGCGGTGGGAGTGTCAGTGTTGATTTCTGTGCTTGACTCCCTGGAGTGGGACTTGAACCCACAACCTTCTGACTCAGAGGCGCGTGTGCTGCCCACTAGCCACGGCTGACACAAGAGGCCAAATCTGGAAAGTTGTGAAAGCCAAGTGGTCGGAAAGATGATTAAATGACGGAGCTGGAACGCCGGAACCTTTTCCAAATCTGTGTGCAGCATTCCCGTAAATAATCTGTCGAATGGCAAGTGTTCTATTGGTCTGTAACTTCAGAACAGCCTCCCCTCTCCCCTCCCGCACCAGGAAGGAGACTTTTTTTCATTTCTTGCCTGCTTTGTCACGGGCCCTCTCTCTGAATCACACTCCCGAGTCCCGTGCCAACTGTACTGACTCCAGCACCGCTGCCTGATCTCAGGGTTAGCCTCGGGACATTCCCTGTGCGACCTGGAACATCGGCATCCGCTTAAAAACAGAACATGCGCCTACTGTGGCCTCCACCCGGTTTTCCAGCACAGTCTTCACTGTTGCTGCATCTTTCAAGCGTGGTTGCAGAGTGAGAATTGCAGAGCTCCCGCTGTGCTACACTGACACAACACTGATCCATTTTGTTAGGAAGAATGAGGAGAGGCCATATCAACTAAAGGGTACAATCCTAAAGGAACAGAGAGACCTGGGGCTATATCATCATCATCATAGGCAGTCCCTCGGAATCGAGGAAGACTTGCTTCCACTCTAAACATGAGTCCTTAGGTGGCTGAACAGCCCAATACGAGAGCCACAGTCCCTGTCACAGGTGGGGCAGACAGTGGTTGAGGGAAGGGGAGGGTGGGACTGGTTTGCCGCACGCTCCTTCCACTGCCTGCGCTTGGTTTCTGCACGCTCTCGGCGACGAGACTCGAGGTGCTCAGCGCCCTCCCGGATGCACTTCCTCCACTTAGGGCGGTCTTTTGGCCAGGGACTCCCAGGTATCGGTGGGGATGTTGCACTTTATCGGGGAGGCTTTGAGGGTGTCCCTTGTAAAGTTTCCTCTGCCCACCTTGGGCTCGTTTGCCGTGAAGGAGTTCCGAGTAGAGCGCTTGCATTGGGAGTCTCGTGTCTGGGGCATGTGGACAATGTGGCCTTGCCCAACGGAGCTGGTCGAGTGTGGTCAGTGCTTCGATGCTGGTGATGTTGGCCTGGTCGAGGACGCTAACGTTGGTGCGTCTGTCCTCCCAGGGGATTTGCAGGATCTTGCGGAGACATCGTTGGTGGTATTTCTCCAGCGATTTGAGGTGTCTACTGTATGAGGGGGTATATGGGCACAAATCACTGAAGGTAGCAGGGCAGGTTGAGAAAGCGGTTAAAAAATAGAGGCACAGAGTACAAAAGCAGGGACATTATGATGAACCTTTATCAAACACTGGTTCACCCTCAAAAAGAAAAGAGTGAAAGACTTGCATTTATATAGCGCCCTCACGACCACCGGACGTCTCAAAGCGCTTTACAGCCAATGAAGTACTTTTTGGAGTGTAATGTTGTAATACTCAACTGGTGTATTGTGTCCAATTCTGGGCCCCGCACTTTAGGAAGGATGTGAAGGCCTTAGAGAGGGCGCAGAATAGATTTACGAGAATGGTTCCAGGGATGAGGGACTTCAGTGACGTGGATAGACTGGAGAAGCTGGGGTTGTTCTCCTCGGAGCAGAGAAGGTTGAGAGGAGATTTGATCGAGGTGTTCAAAATCATGAGGGGTCTGGACAGAGGAGATCGAGAGAAACTGTTCCCATTGGCGGAAGGGTCGGGAACCAGAGGGACACAGATTTAAGGCGATTGGCAGAAGAACCAAAGGCGACACGAGGGAAAACATTTTTACACAGCGAGTGGTTAGGATCTGGAATGCGCTGCCTGAGAAGGTGGTGGAGGCAGACTCAATCGTGGCTTTCAAAAGGGAGTTGGATAAATGCCTGCAGGGAAAACATTGCAGGGCTGCGGGGAAAGGGTGGGGGAGTGGGACTGGCTGAGGGGCTCTTGCAGAGAGCCGGCACGACTCGATGGGCCGAATGGCCTCCCGTGCTGTAACCGTTCTGTGATTCTATAACAACAACTAACCTCAGCAGTGAAAGCAATCTTGTGTTCAGAGCAATTTATTCATTATTGTTGAATCAAAGAAAGACTTGCATTTCTATAGCGCCTTTCACAACCTCAGGGCATCTCAAAGATCCAATGAAGTGCTTTTGGAGTGTGCTCACTGTTGTAATGTGGGAAACGCAGCAGCCAATTTGTGCACAGCAAGCTCCCACAAACAGCAACGTGATAATGATCAGATAATCTGTTTTAGATGTTCATTGAGGGCCAGAACACTGGGGAGAACTCCCCTGCTCTTCTTCAAAATAGGATCTTTTACATCCACCTAAGAGAGCAGACGGGGCCTCCGTTTAATGTCTCATCTGAAAGACAGTACCTCCGACAGAGCAGTGCTTCCTCAATACTGCCCCTCCGACAGAGCGGTGCTCCCTCAGTACTGTCCCTCTGACAGTGCAGCACTCCCTCAGCACTGCCCCTCCGACAGTGCGGCGCTCCCTCAGCACTGCCCCTCCGACTGTGCGGCGCTCCCTCAGTACTGCCCCTCCGACAGTGCGGCACTCCCTCAGTACCGCCCCTCCGACAGTGCGGCGCTCCCTCAGTACCGCCCCTCCGACAGTGCGGCGCTCCCTCAGTACTGCCCCTCCGACAGTGCGGCGCTCCCTCAGTACTGCCCCTCCGACAGTGCGGCGCTCCCTCAGTACTGCCCCTCCGACAGTGCGGCGCTCCCTCAGTACTGCCCCTCCGACAGTGCGGCGCTCCCTCAGTACTGCCCCTCCGACAGTGCGGCGCTCGCTCAGTACTGCCCCTCCGACAGTGCGGCGCTCCCTCAGCACTGCCCCTCCGACAGTGCGGCGCTCCCTCAGCACTGCACTGGGAGTGTCAGCCTAGATTTTTGTGCTCAAGTCCCTGGAGTGAGGCTTGAACCCATGACCTTCTGACTCAGAGGTGAGAGTGCTGCCCACTGAGCCACGGGTGACGTGTGAAAGTTCAGTCATTGAGTGTATTCAAGGCTGAGATCGAGAGATTATCGGACTCTCAGGGAATCGAGGGATATAGGGATCGGGCAGGAAAGTGGAGTTGAGGTCGAAGATCAGCCATGATCTCATTGAGTGGCGGAGCAGGCTCGAGGGGCCGAATGGCCGACTCCTGCTCCTATTTCTAATGTGCCGAATGTAGGCTCACAGAGAGGGGCGTGTCCCTACAGAAAGCGATAAGGTTGGAAAGTGCGGACAGACCAAATACTGTGCTTTATGGAAGTATCAGCGACGTTAAAGAGAATGAATGGGAATACGAGCGAATCTATGAATGGGATGAGATTGGCTTGAACCAGCCCCATAACTCACTGACCAACCACACGAGGGAGCTGTTTCAGTCCCCGAGTCATTGGGATGGTTTCAACAGAACCCAATAAGGACCTATCTCTGTAATCTCCTCCAGCCCCACAACCCCCCGAGATCTCTGCGCTCCTTTAATTCTGCCCCCCTGACCATCCCTGATTATAATCGCTCCACCGTCGGTGGCCGTGCCTTCTGTTGCCTGGGCCCCAAGCTCTGGAACTCCCTCCCTAAACCTCTCCGCCTCTCTCTCCTCCTTTACGACGCTCCTTAAAACCCACCTCTTTGACCAAACATCTGCCGTAATTATTTCTTGTGTGGCTCGGTGTCAAATTTATCGGTTTGGTCTTGTAACACTGCAGTGGAGCGCCCTGGGGGCGTTTCATTATGCTAAATAAATAAAGGTTGTAGAAACATAGAAACATAGAAAATAGGTGCAGGAGTAGGCCATTCGGCCCTTCTAGCCTGCACCGCCATTCAATGAGTTCATGGCTGAACATGCAACTTCAGTACCCCATTCCTGCTTTCTCGCAATACCCCTTGATCCCCCTAGTAGTAAGGACTTCATCTAACTCCTTTTTGAATATATTTAATGAATTGGCCTCAACAACTTTCTGTGATAGAGAATTCCACAGGTTCACCACTCTCTGGGTGAAGAAGTTTCTCTCATCTCGGTCCTAAATGGCTTCCCCCTTATCCTTAGACTGTGACCCCTGGTTCTGGACTTCCCCAACATTGGGAACATTCTTCCTGCATCTAACCTGTCTGAACCCATCAGAATTTTAAACGTTTCTATGAGGTCTCCTCTCATTCTTCTGAACTCCAGTGAATACAAGCCCAATTGATCCAGTCTTTCTTGATATGTCAGTCCCGCCATCCCGGGAATCAGTCTGGTGAACCTTCGCTGCACTCCCTCAATAGCAAGAATGTCCTTCCTCAAGTTAGGAGACCAAAACTGTACACAGTACTCCAGGTGTGGCCTCACCAAGGCCCTGTACAACTGTAGTAACACCTCCCTGCCCCTGTACTCAAATCCCCTCGCTATGAAGGCCAACATGCCATTTGCTTTCTTAACCGCCTGCTGTACCTGCATGCTAACCTTCAATGACTGATGTACCATGACACCCAGGTCTCGTTGCACCTTCCCTTTTCCTAATCTGTCACCATTCAGATAATAGTCTGTCTCTCTGTTTTTACCACCAAAGTGGATAACCTCACATTTATCCACATTATACTTCATCTGCCATGCATTTGCCCACTCACCTAACCTATCCAAGTCACTCTGCAGCCTCATAGCATCCTCCTCGCAGCTCACACTGCCACCCAACTTAGTGTCATCCGCAAATTTGGAGATACTACATTGTTGGGGATGAAATTCCCCCCCCCACCCCGCCCGGAACGGGGCACCACACCCCATTTTGAGTGTTTTTACCACCTCGGTGGTTGAGGTTGCCTCTTGAACGAAATTCCGCTTTTTTTGCTTTTTTAAAATCGGATCCGGAAGTCGCTCTTGATGGGGGCGGATACAGGGCGGAGGCAACAAATGAGGGGCGGATGTTGGGGGCGCGGTGCGGAGTGGCCGTCGCGATGAGGTCATCATGGCACCGCATCGCCACAGCTCTCCCCTTCACTGAAAGGAGAGCACCTCCGCGGTCTTCATAAACTTCGGCCCACTGGGCCAAAGGGAGGGTTTCGGCCGGGCAAGTGGCATGCTACCCAAGGGAGGGGTGCCAGGCTGCCTGTTGGCTGGCCCGGCTGAACCCGGGGGAAAAATTGGCGCCCTCCGGATCGGAACGTTTAAAAATATGCGTTTGAAAATAAAATAATTGTCGTCTTCCCGCTCGGGCTCTTTTGCCAGTAACCTTCCACCTGTGTCCCTCTGGTTACCGACCGTCCTGCCCCTAGAAGCACTTCTCCCGAGCTACTCTGTCAAAACCCTTCATAACAAAAAGGGGTGATAGTGGGACAAGTGACTGAACAAAAGCTGGGTCCAGAGGAGGTGTGAATACATCAAACCTTGGTTAGACCGCACGTGGAGCACTGCGTACAGTCCTGGTCGCCATGTTATAGAAAGGATATAGAGGCACGGGAGAGGGTGCAGAGAAGATTTACAACAATGATACCAGAAATGCGAGGGTATACATGTCGGGAAAGGATGAACAGGCTGGGTCTCTTTTCTCTTGGAAACAGAAGGCTGAGGGGTGAGCTAATAGAGGTCTGTAAAATGTTGAAAGGTTTTGATGGAGCGGATACAGAGAGAATGTTCCCACTTGTGGGGAAGGGAAGGGCATAACTAGAGGCCACCAATATCAGATCCTCACCCAGAAATCAACTAGGGAATTCACAGGCAGTAGAGTTTTGGATCAGCTCTAGTTTACGAAGGGTAGAATGTGGGAGGCCGGCCAGGAGTGTGTTGGAATAGTCAAGTCTGGAGGTAACAAAGGCACGGATGAGGGCTTCAGCAGCGGATGAGCTGAGGTTGGGCGGGTGGGAGCGGGGAGACGGGCGATGTTACGGAGGTGGAAATAGACGGTTTTAGTCGTGCTGTGGATACGTGGCCGGAAGCTCATTTCGGGGTCAGATAAGACGGCAAGGTTGCAAACAGTCTGGTTCAGCCTCGGACAGGAGTTGGTGACAGGGAGGGAGCAGGTGTCTGGGGAACGGAGTTTGCAGCCTGGATTAACTCCTGCACCCTCGTCCTCTCTCTGACCACCCTATCATGTTCGGCTGGCCTACAAATTAATGTCTTATCCCCTCCCGCCTCCACGTCTAATTTGAAGGCAGTCTCAATTCTTTCCTGTATATTAATAGCTGGCCTTTCTAATCCTGCTCTCTTTCGATGCAGCCAACCTGTTTCGCCCCAATGGTAGATAGTTAGTTATTAAATCAATGGCAGTTCACCAACAGCAACTGGCCAGACGCTCATTAACTCTTTGTCTTTCTGATCCTTCTCTGCTTTGATGAAGACGGTTCTCTTCTGTGCAATCTGTTTTACCATCTTCATTAGCGTCTGACCATTCTGCCATTGAATGATTATAGTCTTATCCACGCCCACCTCTGTTTCTAATTTAAGGGAAGTGCAATTTCTTTCTGCTTATTAATAACTTGTCTTTCTGACCCAGCTCTGTTTAGATGTAGTCCATTATTTCTGTGCCAGCAGCAAGTGACCGTGATCTTAAGAGTAGAGCTAAGGCTGTTCGGAGGTGTTTGTTATCTCTATGGCAACGCGCCCCAGACCAACCTCCCACCCTCTGTAAACTTCTAGAGGTAACCAAGGCGCGGGTGAGGGCTTTGGCAGCGGATGAGCTGAGGCGGGAGGGGGATGGAGACGGGCGATGTTACGGAGGTGGAAAGAGACGGTTTTAGTCGTGCTGTGGATATGTGGTCGGAAGCTAATTTCAGGGTCAGATATGACGGCAACGTTGCAGACAGTCTGGTTCAGCCTCAGACGGAAGTTGGGGATTTTCAGCTGTCCCGAGTCCCGTTCACCCATCACCCCACCCCCCCGCTGTGCTCGCTGACCCACATTGGCTCCCGGTCCGTCCACGCCTCGGATTTTAAATTCTCATCCTTGTGTTCAAATGCCTCCATGGCTCTCGCTACCCTCCCTATCTCTGCAACGCCCTCCAGCCCTGCACAACACTCCAAGATCTCTGCAATTCCCATCTCTCGCACATCCCCCGAATGTAATCGTTCCACCATCGGGGGCCGTGCCTTCAGCTGCCTGAGTCCCAAGCTCTGGAACTCCCTCCCTAAACCTCTCCGCCTCTCTCTCCTCCTTTAAGACGCTCCTTAAAACCGACCTCTGTGACCAAGCTTTTGGTCACCTGTCCCTAATATCTCCTAATGTGGCTCGGTGTCAAATTGTGTCTGATAATCGCTCCTGGGAAGCACCTTGGGATGTTCTAGTACGTTAAAGGCGCTATATAAATGCAGGTTGTTGCTGTTATTTTCACCGCTCTGCTTGCCTTTCAGCCACCCCTCATTACTGTAACCCAGCCTCTCACCTCACCTCACACTGCCCGATCTCGCTCGAGAGGGTGCAGAGCAGGTACAGCGGGACCTGGGGGTACTTGTACATGAAACACAAAAGGATAGTATGCAGGTACAGCAAGTGATCAGGAAGGCCAATGGAATCTTGGCCTTTATTGCAAAGGGGATGGAGTATAAAAGCAGGGAAGTCTTGCTACAGTTATACAGGGTATTGGTGAGGCCACACCTGGAATACTGCGTGCAGTTTTGGTTTCAATATTTAAGAAAGGATATATTTGCTTTGGAGGCAGTTCAGAGAAGGTTCACTAGGTTGATTCCGGAGATGAGGGGGTTGACTTATGAGGAAAGGTTGAGTAGGTTGGGCCTCTACTCATTGGAATTCAGAAGAATGAGAGGTGATCTTATCGAAACGTGTAAGATTATGAGGGGGCTTGACAAGGTGGATGCAGAGAGGATGTTTCCACTGATGGGGGAGACTAGAACTAGAGGGCTTGATCTTAGAATAAGGGGCCGCCCATTTAAAACTGAGATGAGGAGGAATTTCTTCTCTCAGAGGGTTGTAAATCTGTGGAATTATCTGCCCCAGAGAGCTGTGGAAGCTGGGACATTGAATATATTTAAGACAGAGATAGACAGTTTCTTAAACAATAAGAGGATAAGGGAGCGGGCGGGGAATTGGAGCTGAGTCCATGATCGGATCAGCCATAATTGTATTAAATGGCGGAGCAGGCTCGAGGGGCCGAATGGCCGACTCCTGCTCCTATTTCTTATGTTCAATGTTCTCCTTGGAGCAGAGACATCTACGGCGAAATTTGACAGAGGCGTTCAAAATCAGGAGGTGTTTTGACCGAGTAATTAAGGTGGAAACTGTTTCCAGTGCCAGGAGGGTCACTAACTAGAGGGACACGGATTGACGATAATCGACGATGGAACCAGAGGGGGAGATGGGGAGAATGTGTTCACGCAGCGAGTTGTTGTGATCGGGAACGCGCTGCCTGAAAGGGCAGTGGGAGCAGATTCAATAGTAACTTTCAAACCGGGAATTGGATCAATACTTGACGGGGAAACATTCACCGGGCTGTGGGGAGAGAGTGGGGGGATGGGACTGATGGGATCGCTCGCTCACAGAGCCGGCACAGGCTCGATTCGACTGAATCGCCATTGGGTGATTTCGCTGAGCCACAGCTTACTGTAATAGTTGCCGCTGAAAGTTTGCCAAAATCACCCAGCCTGACAAATGCGTACAAACTTTTTTTTCTCTCTCTCTCCCTCCTCTCTCTTTCACTCTCTCTCTCACTCCCTCGGCTTTCCGTCTCCGTTTTTCTTTGTGGATACTGTTGCAAGCGGACTACTGGAGCCAAAACTATATCTGCTGGCTGGCCTCTCGTGAAGCAGGGATGTGTACGGGACCCTGTCGAACATTGCCTAATGGCAAACAGATGTGTTGTGATCAAAGCAGCCAAACTACAACACATTGTACATCGATGACTTTTCCAGTGCTGTTTTTCTGCTGTGTTCGAAGGCTGGTTCTCATTTACTAAACCTGGTTAATAGATTTGCTGATGCTATGTCTGACTGTGGTTAAAACAGCGTGGGGCGCTTCACGGAAAAAGACAGAGTATCGCACGGTATTTACAGCACAGGATCAGGCTGTTCGACCCCACTGCTCCGTGCCGGGGTTTATGTCCCACCGCTCCGTGCCGGGGTTTATGTCCCACCGCTCCGTGCCGGGGTTTATGTCCCACCGCTCCGTGCCGGGGTTTATGCTCCACACCAGCCCCCTCCCACCCCTCTCCATCTCACCCCATCACCATATCCTTCTATTCCTTCCTCCCTCATGTGTTTATCCAGCTTCCCCTTAAATACATCGATACTATTCGCCTCAACCCCTCCCTGTGGCAGCGAGTTCCACATTCTCACCGCTCTCTGGGTAAAGAAGTTTCTCCTGAATTCCCGATTATATTCATACTCTCTTATATTTATGGCCACTAGTTCTGGTCTCGCCCACAAGTGGAAAGATCTTCTCTACATCGATCATATCGAACCCTTTCATAATAAGAGCATATACAATAGGAGCAGGAGTCGGCCATTCAGCCCCTCGAGCCTGCTCCGCCATTCAATAAGATCATGTCTGATCTTCGACCTGAACTTTTACCGATGCTCCTTCAGAGAGAAAGGGACAGGGACTCGAAAAGCCTTACAAATCTAGGCCAACGCTCCCATCGCAGTACTGAGGGAGCGCCACACTGTCGGAGGGGCAGTGCTGAGGGAGCGCCGCACTGTCGGAGGGGCAGTACTGAGGGAGTGCCGCACTGTCGGAGGGGCAGTGCTGAGGGAGCGCCGCACTGTCGGAGGGGCAGTACTGAGGGAGTGACGCACTCTCAGAGGGGCAGTACTGAAGGAGCGCCGCACTGTCGGAGGGGCAGTACTGAGGGAGCGCTGCACTATCGGAGGGGCAGTACTGAGGGAGTGACGCACTCTCGGAGGGGCAGTACTGAAGGAGCGCCGCACTGTCAGAGGGGCAGTACTGAGGGAGCGCTGCACTGTCGGAGGGGTAGTACTGAGGGAGCACCATACTGTCGGAGGGGCATACTGAGGGAGCGCCGCACTGTGGGAGGGGCAGTACTGAGGGAGTGCCGCATTGTCGGAGGGGCAGTATTGAGGGAGTGGCGTACTGTCGGAGGGGCAGTACTGAGGGAGCACCGCACTGTCGGAGGTGCCGTCTTTCGGATGAGACGTTAAACCGAGGTCCCGTCTGCTCTCTCAGGTGGACTTAACAGATCCGATGACACTATTTCGAAGAAGAGCAGGGGAGTTCTCCCCAGTGTCCTGGGGCCAATATTTATCCCTCAATCAACATAACAAAAACAGATGATCTGGGTCATTATCCTAATGCTGTGTGTGGGAGCTTGCTGTGCGCAAATTGGCTGGTGCGTTTCCCACAATACAACAGTGACCACACTTCAAAAAGTGCTTCATTGGCTGTGAAGCGCTTTGGGACGTTCGGAGGTGGTGAAAGGCGCTATATAAATGCAAGTCTTTGATGCTTACTTCTGTTACAAATGCTGGTCGTCCCCGGATAAGTTCGCAGAGACCACAGCAAGTGTCTTATTTTGCTAATAATATTATGTGTGCTGTTCCCTTGTACCATAGACAGAAAGAACAATTTCCGTAGTGTTTGTCACGACCTCAGGATGTCCCAAAGCGCTTTACAGCCAAAAATAGGGACAATTAATATAAGACAGTCACGAATAAATCCAGTGGGGAATTAAGGAGAAACGCCTTTACCTAGAGAGGGGTGCGATTGTGGAACTCGCTGCCACAGGGGTTGAAGAGATTATTGCACAGATGCATTTAAGGGGACGCTTGATAAACGCGTGAGGGAGAAGGGAATAAGAGATGGTGTTGGGGTGGGATGAGGAGGGGTGGGATGAGGAGGGGTGGGATGAGGAGGGGTGGGAGAGACTGGTGTGGAGCATAAACCCCGGCACGGAGCGATGGGCCCAATGGCCTGTTCTTGTGCTGTACATTCTGTGTGATAGAAACATAGAAAATGCAAGCAGCAGGCCATTCGGCCCTTCGAGCCTGCAGCGCCATTCAATATGATCATGGCTGATCCTCTATCTCAACACCATATTCCCGCTTTTTCCCCATACCCCTTGATGCCTTTTGTGTCTAGAAATCTATCTGTCTCCCTCTTAAATATATTCAGTGACTTGGCCCCCACAGCCTTCTGTGGTAGAGAATTCCACAGGTTCACCACCCTCGGAGTGAAAACATTTCTCCTCATCTCGCTCCGAAATTTCCTACCCTGTATCCTGAGACTGTGACCCCTTGTTCTAGACTTCCCAGCCCCGGGGAAACATCCTCCCCACATCCAGTCTGTCCAACCCCGTCAGAATTTTATACCTTTCAATGAGATCCCCTCTCATTCTTCCAAACTCCAGTGAATACAGGCCCAGTAGACCCAATGCTGTTGGACAGTGTAAGACCAGCCCAGACACATCAGGCGGTTCCAGGTGCGAAGCGCAGTCTAGGCTGAGTTGCCAGTGGGTTGGGAGCCCTCGAGGAAGGGAGCAAATAGGATCGCTGAGCTCCTGATTGTTATCCAATCCAATGAACCATTCGCTGGAAGCTGTGTCAGGCGAGAGAGACAGAAAGACTTGCATTTCCTTTCACGACTACCGGATGTCTCAAAGTGCTTTACGGCCAATGAAGTACTCTCTTGAAGGGTAGACCCCGGTTGCAATGTAGGAAAAGCAGTGGACAATTTGCACACAGCAAGCTCCCACAAATATCATCACAGGCAGTCCCTCGGAATCGAGGAAGACTTGCTTCCACTCCCAAAGTGAGTCCTTAGGTGGCTGAACAGTCCAATACGAGAGCCACAGTCCCTGTCACAGGTGGGACAGACAGTGGTTGAGGGAAGGGGAGGGTGGGACTGGTTTGCCGCACGCTCCTTCCGATGCCTGCGCTTGGTTTCTGCACGCTCTCGGCGACGAGACTCGAGGTGCTCAGCGCCCTCCCGGATGCACTTCCTCAACTTAGGGCGGACTGGTCTTTGGCCAGGGACTCCCAGGTGTCAGTGGGGGATGTTGCACTTTATCAGGGAGGTTTTGAGAGTGTCCTTGTAACGTTTCCTCTGCCCACCTTTGGCTCGTTTGCCGAAAGGAGTTCCGAGTAGAGCGCTTGCTTTGGGAGTCTCGTGTCGGGGGCATGCGGACAATGTGGCCCTGCCCAGCGGGGCTGGTCGAGTGTGGTCAGTGCTTCGATGCTGGGGATGTTGGCCTGGTCAAGGACACTGACGTTGGTGCGTCTGTCCTCCCGGGGGATTTGCAGGATCTTGCGGAGACATCGTTGGTGGTATTTCTCCAATGACTTGAGGTGTCTACAAACAGCAATGTGATGGATCACCAGATAAATCTGTTTCAGTGATGTTGATTGAGGGATAAATATTGGCCTCAGGACACCGGGGAGAACTCCCCTGCTCTTCTTCAAAATAGTGGCTGTGGGAGGATTCATCGCCATTGGAGAGGGCAGACGGAGTCTCGGTTTAATGTCTTGTCAGTTCCACTGCAAGGTCACCTGACGTAGAACGCCGTGTCACTGCCGGGGAAATGATGTGACGTATTCGTGCTTTACAACAACAACAACCTGTATTTATATAACGCCTTTAACGTAATGAAACGTCCCAGGTAGCTTCACAGGAGTGTTATGCGATAAAAGATTTGACACCGAGTCGGCTAAGGTGGTCACAGAGGTCGGTTTTAAGGAGCTTCTTGAAAGAGGAAAGAGAGGTAGAGAGGTGGAGAGGTTGAGGGAGGGAGTTCCAGAGCTTGGGGCCCAGGCAACAGAAGGCACGGCCACCGATGGTGGAGCGATTATAATCAGGGATGGTCAGGAGGGCAGAATTAGAGGAGCGCAGATATCTCGGGGGGTTGTGGGGCTGCAGGAGATTACAGAGATAGGGAGGGGCGAGGGCCATGGAGGGATTTGTAATCAAGGATGAGAATTTTAAAATCGAGGTGTTGCTTAACCGGGAGCCGATGTTGGTCAGTGAGCACAGGGGGTGATGGGTGAGTGGGACTGGGTGCGAGTTAGGACACGGGGCAGCGAGCACAGGGGGCGATGGGTGAGTGGGACTGGGTGCGAGTTAGGACACAGGGCAGCGAGCACAGGGGGTGATGGGTGAGCGGGACTCGGTGCGAGTTCGGACACAGGGCAGTGAGCACAGGGGGTGATGGGTGAGCGGGACTGGGTGCGAGTTAGGACACGGGGCAGCGAGCACAGGGGGCGATGGGTGAGTGGGACTGGGTGTGAGTTAGGACACGGGGTCAGTGAGCACAGGGGGTGATGGGTGAGTGGGACTCGGTGCGAGTTCGGACACAGGGCAGTGAGCACAGGGGGTGATGGGTGAGCGGGACTGGGTGCGAGTTAGGACACGGGGCAGTGAGCACAGGGGGTGATGGGTGAGTGGGAGTGGGTGTGAGTTAGGACACAGGGCAGCGAGCACAGGGGGTGATGAGTGAGCCGGACTCGGTGCGAGTTAGGACACGGGGCAGCCGAGTTTTGGATCACCTCTAGTTTACGTCGGGTAGAATGTGGGAGGCCAGCCAGGAGCACGTTGGTATAGTCAAGTCTGGAGGTAACAAAGGCATGGATGAGGGTTTCAGCAGCGGATGAGCTGAGGCAGGGGCGGAGACGGGCGATATTACGGAGGTGGAAACAGGTGGGTTTAGTTATGCTGTGGATAACTTTTCTTCAACTCGTGTGATTTGATTGTGAAAGTCAGCTTCCTGGCATCTTAACCATCAACATAAAATTTCCAAGAATAGTACCTCTGGCCTCCCAGTAACCTGCACGTGTCCGTAACCTTGAATAGCACATGCTCTACTTGCTTCAATGCAGCTCCATAGCTCAGCGTTAAGGACAGTTGGAGATGCACTGCTTCAATTTCACTAACAACAATTTATCACATCACCTCAACCCTTCAATGTACAACACGATTCACTTCCCTGAATATAACACTCATGCCACCATACATTGCTCAAACGCTCCTCCAATTAAGAACATAAGAATTAGGAGCAGGAGTCGGCCATTCGGCCCCTCGAGCCTGCTCCGCCATTCAATGAGATCATGGCTGATCTTCAACTTCAACTCCACTTCCTGCACTATCCCCATATCCCGCGATTCCTCTAGAGGCTAAAACTCTATCGCTCTCAGCCTTGAATATAGTCAACGACCGAGCCTCCACAGCCCTCTGGGGCAGAGAACTCCAACGATTCACCACCCTTTGAGTGAAGAAGTTTCTCCTCCACTCAGTCCTGAATGGCCAACCCCTTATCCTGAGACTGTGTGACCCCTGGTTCTAGACTCCCCAGCCCGGGGGGAAACACCCTCCCTGCATCTACTCTGTCGATCCCCCTCAGAATCTTAAGCAAGCCATCATCATCATCATCGGCAGTCCCTCAAAATGGAGGAAGACTTGCTTCCACTCTAACAGTGAGCTCTCAGGTGGCTGAACAGTCCAATACGGGAACCACAATCCCTGTCACAGGTGGGACAGACAGTGGTTGGAGGAAAGGGTGGGTGGGACTGGTTTGCCGCACGCTCGAGATTATCTGGTCATTATCACATTGCTGTTTGTGGGAGCTTGCTGTGCGCATCTTGGTTGCTGCATTTCCCACATTACAACAGTGACTACACTCCCAAAAGTGCTTCATTGGCTGTGAATGTGAATCTACATTAACGACTTGGAAGAAGGGACTGAGTGTAACGTAGCCAAGTTTTCTGACGATACAAAGATGGGAGGAAAAGCAATGTGTGAGGAGGACACAAAAAATCTGCAAAAGGACATAGACAGGCTAAGTGAGTGGACACAATTTGGCAGATGGAGTATGATGTTGGAAAGAGTGAGGTCACGCACTTGGGCAGAAAAAAATCAAAGAGCAAGTTATTATTTAAATGGAGAAAGATTGCAAAGTGCTGCAGTACAGCGGGACCTGGGGGTACTTGTACATAAAACACAAAAGGTTAGTATGCAGGTACAGCAAGTGATCAGGAAGGTCAATGGAATCTTGGCCTTTATTGCAAAGGGGATGGAGTATAAAAGCGGAGAAGTCTTGCTACAGTTATACAGGGTATTGGTGAGGCCACACCTGGAGTACTGCGTGCAGTTCTGGTTTCCATATTTACGAAAGGATATACTTGCTTTGGAGGCAGTTCAGAGAAGGTTCACTCGGTTGATTCCAGGGATGAGGGGGTTGACTTATGAGGAAAGGTTGAGTAGGTTGGGCCTACTCATTGGAATTCAGAAGAATGAGAGGTGATCTTATCGAAACGTATAAGATTATGAGGGGGCTTGACAAGGTGGATGCAGAGTGGATGTTTCCACTGATGGGGGAGACTAGAATTAGGGGGCATGATCTTAGAATAAGGGGCTGCCCATTTAAAACTGAGATGAGGAGGAATTTCTTCTCTCAGTGGGTTGTAAATCTGTGGAATTCTCTGCCCCAGAGAGCTGTGGAAGCCGGGACATTGAATAAATTTAAGACAGAAATAGAGAGTTTCTTAAATGATAAGGGGATAAGGGGTTATGGGGAGCGGGCGGGGAAGTGGAGCTGAGTCCATGATCAGATCAGCCATGATCGTATTAAGTGGCGGAGCAGGCTCGAGGGGCCGAATGGCCTACTCCTGCTCCTATTTCCTATGTTCTTATGAAGCGCTTTGGGACGTCCTGAGGTCGTGAAAGGCGCTATAGAAATGCAAGTCTGTCTTTTTCTTTTTATCGTTCTCAGGACACGAGGGTAACATTAAGATGCCGGGACTTAATTCGGACTCGAGTTAAATTCAATGTCTGCTTTTTGACTGGGTGTCGTATTCTTTATCTCCAGGGGACTGGAATACAATGGGGGAGGAAGGTGTGTAAAGCTCAGGTCAGACCCCGCCTGCAGTAACCGCGTCCAGTGCTGGCTCCGGCCCCTCAGGGAGGGTATATCGGATTCACCAGAACAACACCGGGGCTGAAAGGGTTAAATTACAAGGACAGGTCGTACAGATACGGCATTGTAGTCCCTCGAGTGTAGAAGATTAAAGAGCAATCTATAATTGAGTTGTTTACGATAATTAAATAAGTTGATAGGGTGGATAGAGATAAACTATTTCCTCCCGCGGAGGGGGAGGGGATGACCAGAACAAGGGGGTGTCACCTTAAAATGAGAGCCAGGCCGTTCAGGGGATGACCTCAGGAAACACTTCATCACGCAAAGGGCCGTGGGAATCTGGAACTCTCTCCCTCCCCCCAAAAAGCTCTTGATTCTAGGGGTCAATTGCAGCTTTCAAAGACTGATAGAGGTAGATATTAGGTAAGGGTATCTCGGGATATGGAGTTAAGGTGGGTAGATGGAGATAAGATACTCATCGTCAGAGGCAGTCCCTCGGAATCGAGGAAGACTTGCTTCCACTCTTAACATGAGTCCATAGGTGGCTGAACAGTCCAATTCGGGAGCCACAGTCCCCATCACAGGTGGGACAGACAGTGGTTGAGGGAAGGGGAGGGTGGGACTGGTTTGCCGCACGCTCCTTCCGCTGCCTGCGCTTGGTTTCTGCATGCTCTCGGCGACGAGACTCGAGGTGCTCAGCGCCCTCCCGGATGCACTTCCTCCACTTAGGGCGGACTGGTCTTTGGCCGGGGACTCCCAGGTGTCGGTGGGGATGTTGCACTTTATCAGGGAGGCTTTGAGGCCTCAACGATAAGGTACAGATCAGCCGTGATCTAATTGAATGGAAGAGCAGGCTCGAGGGGCTGAAAGGCCGACTCCTGGTTCCATGTTACAATGAGGAAAATGGCGGGAAAGGGCTTAAAACAAAAGCAGAAGTTGCAGGTACAAAGCGTCCAATCACATCTGTCGGACATTTCCTAAAGTGCGTCACGTACGATATACTCGAAGGGCGGTGACTGACGATAGCAAGGCAGCCTAAGGAAGAGCTGGGAGGCGGAAGAGAGCCCAGTATGAAAACCAGTCGAAATTTCACGGATAATTAAAAATACTACCAAAAAAATGGTTTGAGAAATAGCGGTATTGTCAGTCAATGCAAGAGAGCTTTGGAGGAAGTTTGTGTTCCAAAACGATTTCCGAGTGGTAGCAAAAAGGAGAAAGGCCTGAATTCCACTCTATATTCAACACACAAAGCTACGTCACTTCTTCTGAAACAGCATTTCATCCAATTTTGTGGGCCACCCCCTCGCCTCGGAGTCAGAAGGTCGTGGGTTCAAGTCCCACTCCAGGGACATGAGCACATAAATCTAGGCTGACACTCCCAGTGCAGTACTGAGGGAGCGCCGCACTGTCGGAGGGGCAGTACTGAGGGAGCGCCGCACTGTCGGAGGGGCAGTACTGAGGGAGCGCCGCACTGTCGGAGGGGCAGTACTGAGGGAGCGCCGCACTGTCGGAGGGGCAATACTGAAGGAGTGCCGCACTGTTGGAGGGGCAGTACTGAGGGAGCGCCGCACTGTCGGAGGGGCAGTACTGAGGGAGTGCCGCACTGTCAGAGGGGCAGTACTGAGGGAGTGCCGCACTGTCGGAGGGGCAGTACTGAGGGAGTGCCGCACTGACGGAGGGGCAGTACTGAGGGAGCCCCGCACTGTCGGAGATGCCGTTTTTCAGATGAGCTGTTAAACTGAGGCGTTTTCAGGTGGATGTGAAAGACCCCACGGCCTCTATTTCGAAGAAGACCAGAGGAGTTCTCCCTGGTGTCCTGGGCCAATACTAATCCCTCAACCCACATCAGTAAAAACGCACATTATCCAGGTCATTATCACATTGCTGCTGTTGGGAGCTTACTGTGTGCAACTTGGCTGCCGCATATCGCACATGACCACCCTTGACAAGTACATCATGGGCTGTGAGGCGCTTTGGGACGTCCTGGGGTTGTGAAAGGTGCTATCGAAATGCAAGTCTTTTCAAATGCAACTCTGCTGTTTGTTTTATCACTCTTTGTGGCAGAGAGTCCCACGTTCTCAGCACTCCCTGGGTAAAGATATTTCTCCCGAATTCCCCATTGGATTTATTAAGGCAGCTGACTGTTGCACTGGCTGTAAAGTGCTTTGTGATATCCTGAGGTGCTTAAAGGCGCGACAGAAATGCAAACATTTTTTAGTTTAACAATAGACACGTTAAGAATCTATAGAATCCGCACAGTGAGAATAGGGAACAGCAGGATTAGCTGCACTGAGGATTTCTATAATGCAGAAAACTCACTAACGTGGAATGGGTTTACAACCTTGCGTGATAAATCTTCCTCCAGCAAACTCCAAGCCCACGCTATAAACCTTTTATTACTGCAGTGGCCTTTCAAACGCTGCTCTTTGTTTGTGCCCTGACTGTAAATGTTCAGCAACACTACACCCTTATTTTACACATTGAGACCATTGCGAGACGGAAAGTACAGGATCACCAAGACTAAGTCCACTCACACAGATACTGGAGCGATAAAGCCACTATCTTTTCTTTTATAGTTCAGCATCATAAATAACAGCAACTTGCATTTATATAGCGCCTTTAACGTAGTGAAACGTCCCAAGGCGCTTCACAGGAGCGGGTAGCTCCCTCTCGGCTCTGAGTCAGAAGGTTGTGGGTTCGAGTCCCACTCCAGGGACTGGAGCACAGAAATCTAGGCTGACACTCCCAGAGGGAGCTCCGCACTGTCGGAGGGGCAGTACTGAGGGAACGCCGCACTGTCGGAGGGGCAGTACTGAGGGAGCTCCGCACTTTCGGAGGGGCAGTACTGAGGGAACGCCGCACTGTCGGAGGGGCAGTGCTGAGGGAGCGCCGCACTGTCGGAGGGGCAATACTGAGGGAGTGCCGCACTGTCGGAGGGGCAGCGCTGAGGGAACGCCGCACTGTCGGAGGGGCAGTACTGAGGGAGTGCCGCACTGTCGGAGGGGCAGCGCTGAGGGAACGCCGCACTGTTGTAGGTGCCGTCTTTCAGGTGAGATGTTAAACCCAGGCCCTGTCTGCTCCCACGGCACTATTTCGAAGAAGAGCAGGGGAGTTCTCCCCGGTGTCCTGAGGCCAATATTTATCCCTCAATCAACATCACCAAAAAGAGAATGATCTGGTCATTATCACATTGCTGTGTGTGGGAGCTTGCTGTGCGCAAATTGGCTGCTGCGTTTCCCACATTACAACAGTGAGCACACTTCAAAAGAACTTCATTGGCTGTAAAGCGCTTTGAGACATCCGGTGGTCGTGAAAGGCGCTATATAAATGCAAGTCTTTCTTTAATGTGTGAGGAGGACACAAAAAATCTGCAAAAGGACATAGACAGGCTAAGTGAGTGGGCAAGAATTTTGCAGATGGAGTATAATGTTGGAAAGTGTGAGGTTATGCACTTTGGCAGAAAGAAAATCAAAGAGCAAGTTATTATTTAAATGGAGAAAGATTGCAAAGTGCCGCAGTACAGCGGGACCTGGGGGTACTTGTACATGAAACACAAAAGGATAGTATGCAGGTACAGCAAGTGATCAGGAAGGCCAATGGAATGTTGGCCTTTATTGCAAAGGGGATGGAGTATAAAAGCAGGGAAATCTTGCTACAGCTATACAGGGTATTGTTGAGGCCACACCTGGAATACTGCGTGCAGTTTTGGTTTCCATATTTATGAAAGGATATACTTGCTGTCATGTATGTAACCATAATGTAACATCACTGTATTATTATACACACTCAACCTAGATGCACACCTTGACCACGGGGGGTGAACTTGTGGGAGACACTCCTTACCAGACCACTTGGGTATAAAAAGGGAGGTGCCACGCAGGGTCATCGTCTTTGCAGTCCTGTGAATAAAGAGTTAAGGTCACAGAGTGACGTCCCCAGAACGTGCCTCATGTGATTTTATACTGTAGAGTAAGGACTTTACATTGGCGACGAGAAACGGGAATTCACGGCCCACGAGAATGGCCACCGGTAGCACAGAGGAACAGTACTGTGTCGGGGAAGACTGGGACGATTTTGTCGAGAGGCTTCAGCAAAGCTTCGTTACGAAAGACTGGCTGGGGGATGCAGCGGCCGACAAGCGACGGGCTCATCTCCTGACCAGCTGCGGGCCAAAGACGTACGCGCTCATGGAGGACTTACTAACACCTGAAAAGCCGGCGGAAAAAACCTTTGAAGAACTTAGCAAATTGATCAGGGAGCACCTCAAACCGGCGAGTAGCATACACATGGCCCGACACAGATTCTACACCCAGCGACATCGTGAAGGACAGAGCATACCGGACTTCGTAGTGGACCTCCGGCGTTTGGCCAGCCTCTGTAAGTTCACAGACGCCTGCAGGGGGGAGATGCTAAGGGACTTCTTTATCGAGGGCATCGGTCATGTGGGAATTTTCCATAAATTAATTGAGACCAAGGATTTGACCTTGGAAGCGGCGACGTTGATAGCTCAAACTTTCATGGCGGGGGAGGAAGAGACAAAAATAATATACTCGCGCAATTCTGCCTCTAACGTGGCGATGGATCAGGGAGTCAACATCATCAATGTGACTCAGAGCCCCGCAGGCAGGCAGGGGCAGTCCGACACTCCCCAGGCAGCAATAGACCTCAGAGTAGGACTTCAACAGAGACAATGGCAGGCTGGAAATTGTGTTGGGGAAATTGTGTTGGGGAAATTGATGGGATTGAAGGCCGATAAATCCCCAGGGCCTGATGGACTGCATCCCAGAGTACTTAAGGAGGTGGCCTTGGAAATAGCGGATGCATTGACAGTCATTTTCCAACATTCCATTGACTCTGGATCAGTTCCTATCGAGTGGAGGGTAGCCAATGTAACCCCACTTTTTAAAAAAGGAGGGAGAGAGAAAGCAGGGAATTATAGACCGGTCAGCCTGACCTCAGTAGTGGGTAAAATGATGGAATCAATTATTAAGGATGTCATAGCAGCGCATTTGGAAAATGGTGACATGATAGGTCCAAGTCAGCATGGATTTGTGAAAGGGAGATCATGCTTGACAAATCTTCTGGAATTTTTTGAGGATGTTTCCAATAAAGTGGACAAAGGAGTACCAGTTGATGTGGTATATTTGGACTTTCAGAAGGCTTTCGACAAGGTCCCACACAGGAGATTAATGTGCAAAGTTAAAGCACATGGGATTGGGGATAGTGTGCTGACGTGGATTGAGAACTGGTTGTCAGACAGGAAGCAAAGAGTAGGAGTAAATGGGTACTTTTCAGAATGGCAGGCAGTGACTAGTGGGGTACCGCAGGGTTCTGTGCTGGGGCCCCAGCTGTTTACATTGTACATTAATGATTTAGACGAGGGGATTAAATGTAGTATCTCCAAATTTGCGGATGACACTAAGTTGGGTGGCAGTGTGAGCTGCGAGGAGGATGCTATGAGGCTACAGAGTGACTTGGATAGGTTAGGTGAGTGGGCAAATGCGTGGCAGATGAAGTATAATGTGGATAAATGTGAGGTTATCCACTTTGGTGGTAAAAACAGAGAGACAGACTATTATCTGAATGGTGACAGATTAGGAAAAGGGAAGGTGCAACGAGACCTGGGTGTCATGGTACATCAGTCATTGAAGGTTGGCATGCAGGTACAGCAGGCGGTTAAGAAAGCAAATGGCATGTTGGCCTTCATAGCGAGGGGATTTGAGTACAGGGGCAGGGAGGTGTTGCTACAGTTGTACAGGGCCTTGGTGAGGCCACACCTGGAGTATTGTGTACAGTTTTGGTCTCCTAACTTGAGGAAGGACATTCTTGCTATTGAGGGAGTGCAGCGAAGATTCACCAGACTGATTCCCGGGATGGTGGGACTGACCTATCAAGAAAGACTGGATCAACTGGGCTTGTATTCACTGGAGTTCAGAAGAGTGAGAGGGGACCTCATAGAAACGTTTAAAATTCTGACGGGTTTGGACAGGTTGGATGCAGGAAGAATGTTCCCAATGTTGGGGAAGTCCAGAACCAGGGGTCACAGTCTAAGGATAAGGGGTAAGCCATTTAGGACCGAGATAAGGAGAAACTTCTTCACCCAGAGAGTGGTGAACCTGTGGAATTCTCTACCACAGGAAGTAGTTGAGGCCAATTCACTAAATATATTCAAAAGGGAGTTAGATGAAGTCCTTACTACTCGGGGGATCAAGGGGTATGGCGTGAAAGCAGGAAGTGGGTACTGAAGTTTCATGTTCAGCCATGAACTCATTGAATGGCGGTGCAGGCTAGAAGGGCTGAATGGCCTGCTCCTGCACCTATTTTCTATGTTTCTATGTTTCTATGAACGGACATTCACGCCATCACAGTGGACAATGTGGCCCGGGATGGGGCCATTGACACCCACTAATAGGGTACTTAAGAGCAGTCAAAGAGACAGTCAGCGCGGAATGCCTGGCCATAGTCCCTTTGTCCCCAACAATGGAAGCTTTAACTCATGCTGGAGGTGTGGGGGAAAACACTGAGCCAGATCTTGCAGATTTCAACAGTTTGTTTGCAGGAACTGCAATCTCAGTGGCCACTTAGCTCGAATGTGCAGGAAGTCTGCAACCAGACTAATATATGAGGCGGATGGACCAGAAGAGGGTTCTTTGAGGCAGGATGACTTTTGGGGCAAATCGATGGATGCTGAGGTTCAGTGGGTCCATGTGGCGAATATTCACAGTTCATACACCAGAACACCACCAATGATGATGAGGGTTTTATTAAATGGTATCCCAGTACGCATGGAGCTGGTCACTGGGGCCAGCCAGTCACTCATGGGCGTTCAGCAATTTGAGAAGCTATGGCCACTTAAAGCCAGTCGACCCAAATTAGCACGTGTTGAGACACAATTACGGACTTACACTAAAGAAATCATTCCGGTGCTAGGCAGTGCAATGTTGGCTGTCACACACAATGGGTTAGTGAATCGGCTGCCGCTCTGGGTTGTCCCGGGCAATGGTCCCGCACTGTTGGGGAGGAGCTGGTTAGCCGAGATGAACTGGAAATGGGAGGATGTTCACGCAATGTCCTCGGTGGAGCGAAGTTCGTGCTCACAAGTCCTACAACAATTCGATTCACTATTCCAACCTGGCGTCGGGACTTTCAAAGGCACTAAAGTAGTGATACACATCACCCCGGACGCCAGGCCAGTGCATCACAAAGCCAGAGCGGTGCCGTATGTAACGCGGGAAAAGATCGAGAGCGAATTGAACCGGCTGTTGAGAGAGGGCATCATCTCGCCTGTTGAATTCAGCGACTGGGCGAGCTCCATTGTTCCCGTCCTAAAAGCGGATGGCTCTGTCAGGATCTGTGGCGACTACAAGGCCACTATCAATCGGGTGTCCCGACAAGACCAATACCCGCTCCCGAGAGCAGAGGACCTCTTCGCCATGCTGGCAGGCGGCAAGCTGTTCACCAAGTTGGACCTCACTTCAGCCTACATGACCCAGGAACTGGCCAACGAATCTAAACTACTGACCACCATCACCACGCACAAGGGACTGTTCGTTTATAACGGGTGCCTGTTTGGCATTCGATCAGCGGCCGCGATTTTTCAACGAAACATGGAGAAAACCTGCTCAAATCCATTCCTGGAACGATCGTATTCCAGGACGACATCCTCATCACGGGTCGAGATACCGAGGAACACCTCCACAACCTGCAGGAGGTGCTACGCCGACTGGACCGGGTAGGCCTGAGACTCAAGAAGTCTAAATGAGTGTTCTTAGCTCCTGAAGTTGGGTTTCTGGGCAGGAGGGTTGCTGCAGATGGGATTTGGCCCACCGAATCCAAAACAGAGGCGATTCGACGAGCACCCAGGCCCTGCAACACATCGGAGTTGCGTTCATTCCTGGGACTGTTTAACTATTTCGGGAACTTTTTGCCGAACTTGAGCACGTTGTTGGAGCCGCTACAGTACTTCTGCGTAAGGGTTGTGATTGGTTTTGGGGAGACTGTCAGGAACGGGCTTTTGATCGGGCGCGAAACCTACTTTGTTCAAACAAGTTATTGACCCTGTATGACCCCTGTAAAAAAATTGGTTCTGACATGTGGTGCATCGTCCTATGGGGTTGGGTGCGTGTTACAGCAGGGCAATGCTGAGGGTCAGCTACAACCTGTGGCTTATGCCTCCAGGTCGCTCTCTCAAGCAGAACTGGGATATGGGATGGTCGAGAAGGAAGCGCTTGCATGTGTCTATGGTGTAAAAAAAATGCATCAGTGCCTCTTTGGTAGGAAGTTTGAATTAGAGATGGACCACACCCCATTAACATCCTTGTTGTCAGACAGCAAGGCTATCAATACCAACGCGTCAGCCCGCATACAGCGATGGGCTCTCACGCTGGCTGCTTATGACTACTCCATCTGACACAGGCCCGGCACTGAAAATTGCGCTGACGCGCTCAGCAGGCTTCCACTGGCCACCACTGAGGGGGCAGCGGAGCAAAGCACCGAGATGGTCACGGCTGTCAGTGCCTTTGACAGCGCAGGCTCCCCCATCACAGCCCGTCAGATCAAAATCTGGATTCCCTCCTATCTCTGATTAAGAAATGTGTCCTGACTGGGGAATGGGCGCCCGCACACGGAGCATGCCCTGAGGAGGTCAAAGCGTTCCACAGACGGATGGATGAGCTCTCCATCCAAGCCGACTGCCTACTATGGGGCAGCCGGGTAGTTATGCCCCAGAAGGGCAGAGAGGCATTCATCAGGGAACTCCACAGCAAGCACCCAGGCATTGTGCTGATGAAGGCCATTGCCCGGTCACACGTTTGGTGGCCTGGAATTGATTCAGACCTGGAACACTGTGTTCGCAGATGCATGACGTGTGCCCAGCTGGGCAATGCCCCCAGGGAGGCCCCGCTCAGCCCGTGGCCCTGGTTCACCAGGCCATGGTCACGCATTCATGTTGACTAGGCGGGCCTGTTCATGGGTAAGATGTTCCTTATTGTGGTAGATGCGTACTCGAAATGGATCGAGTGCATCATTCTGAATTCATGCACGTCATCCACCACCGTGGAAAGCCTACGTGCGATCTTTGCAACCCATGGCTTGCCGGACATCCCGGTTAGTGATAATGGCCCGTGTTTCACAAGCTACGAATTCTGAGAGTTTATGTCGGGCAATGGCATCAACCATGTCAGGACTGCACCGTTCAAGCCGGCCTCCAATGGCCAGGCGGAACGTGCGGTCCAAATCATTAAGCAAGGTATGCTCAGGATTCAAGGACCCTCCCTACAATGCCGCCTATCGCGTCTCCTGCTGGCCTATAGATCCCGACCGCACTCGCTCACGGGGGTCTCGCCCGCTGAGCTACTAATGAAATGGACACTCAAAACTCGGTTGTCCCTGATTCACGCAGTCCTGACCGACATAGTTGAGGGCAAGCGCAAGTCACAAAACGAGTACCATGACCGTAATTCGAGGGGGAGATGTATAGAAATAAATGATCCTGTATTCTTCCTCAATCACACCATGGGGCCTAAATGGCTTGAGGGCACTGTAATTGACAAAGAGGGGAATAGGTCATCGTGGTAAAACTCAACAATGGTCAGATATGCCGTAAGCATCTGGACCAAGTTAAAAAAAAAGGCTCAGCATGGACACGGAGGAACCTGAAGAAGACCATGAGATGGAGCTCACACCACCACCAGTGAACGAGCAACAAGAGCAATCAGAAGAATGCACAGTCCGTGCGGTCAGCCCGGACAGGCCGGAATCACCACAGGTGATAGACACTCACCTCAGTGTCCAACAACCAGGGCCCCAACTGCGGCGCTCCACGAGGGAGCGTAGACCATCTGAAAGACTAAACCTATGATCCCAATGAGACTTTGGGGGGGAGGTGATGTCATATATGTAACCACAATGTAACACACTGTATTACTGTATACACTCAACCTAGATGCACACCTTGACCACAAGGGGTGAATGTGTGGGAGACACTCCTTACCTGATCACACAGGTATAAAAAAGGAGGTCCCATGCAGGGTCATCGTCTTTGGAGTCCTGTGAATAAAGAATTAAGGTCACAGACTGACCTTGTCCCCAGAACGTGCCTCGTGTGGTTTCATATTGTAGAGTAAGGACTTTACACTTGCTTTGGAGGCAGTTCAGAGAAGGTTCACTCGGTTGATTCCAGAGATGAGGGGGTTGACTTATGAGGAAAGGTTGAGGAGGTTGGGCCTCTACTCATTGGAATTCAGAAGAATGAGAGGTGATCTTATCGAAACGTATAAGACAATGAGGGGGCTTGATAAGGTGGATGCAGAGAGGATGTTTCCACTGATGGGGGAGACTAGAACTAGAGGGCATGATCTTAGAATAAGGGGCCGCCCATTTAAAACTGAGATGAGGTGGAATTTCTTCTCTGTGAGGGTTGTAAATCATGTGGAATTCTCTGCCTCAGAGAGCTGTGGAATCCGGGACATTGAATAAATTTAAGACAGAAATAGACAGTTTCTCAAACGATAAGGGGATAAGGGGTTATGGGGAATGGGCAGGTAAGTGGAGCTGAGTCCATGATCGGATCAGCCATGATCGTATTAAATGGCGGAGCAGGCTCGAGGGGCCTTATGGCCTACTTCTGCTCCTATTTCTTATGTTATGTTTTGTACATACAAATACGAACAGAATGACAATGTGAACTGAAGAAGCAGCGCCTCGGGTGACAGAGCGATTAAGTTAACACATTCAGGTCTGGCTGAATGTCTCTTACATATCCTGGGGTTGGAACTGTGAACCCAGCATCTCACAGAGAGCGAGGTATTCGGGTATTTCGCTCCCTCGGCTGGTTGTCAGGCCGGTTCGTCGGATGGATATGGCAGTTCCATGGCGTGATTCGATCTGAAACCATGGGACAAAAATTGCGGCTTCCCGCGGGCGGGCACCTCCAACCAAATTTTTTTTTAACGCAATTCCCTCGTGGTTCCAGAGGAACGAACACGTCCAGGTCCGAGGCCGAGATACGCAGCCCGGTACAGAAGCCCACGTATCCCGGGAGCGTTCGGGCATCCTGGGATCACGTGAGCTTGAACCACCAATCATAATGTAGTATTCTCATTGTCATCATCATAGGCAGTCCCTCGGAATCGAGGAAGACTTGCTTCCACTCTTAAAATGAGTCCTTAGGTGGCTGAACAGTCCAATACGAGAACCACAGACTCTCACAGGTGGGACAGACAGTGGTTGAGGGAAGGGGAGGGTGGGACTGGTTTGCCGCACGCTCCTTCCGCTGCCTGCGCTTGGTTTCTGCATGCTCTCGGTGACGAGACTCGAGGTGCTCAGCGCCCTCCCGGATGCACTTCCTCCACTTAGGGCGGTCTTTGGCCAGGGACTCCCAGGTGTCAGTGGGGATGTTGCACTTTATCAGGGAGGCTTTGAGGGTGGTCCCTTGTAACGTTTCCTCTGCCCACCTTTGGCTCACTTGCCGAGTCGGAGTTCTGAGTAGAGTGGACAGTAACGATGAGTTCGGTTTACTATCAATGAGAATACCCCCAAATGCACAGAAACACAACACATTAATAAAAAAACACTTCACATCATTTAAAATTAATTGAAATTGAATTAAATGAAGTGTTTTAGGAAATTGTTTTAAAAATGTCTTAATAGGGTTAAAGATAGACTTAGCTTAATGGACAGGGTTTTTAATATAAAAATGAGTGATAACATTTATATTTTCTATCTTTTAAAACTCTTACGCTGGTAACATTAGGCCTTATGCTTGCTTTTACCAGGCGTCGGATCTTAAAGGACATTTGCTGGGCATGAGTCGGGCAAGTAGCCCAAATCTCCGCCCACAAATGTCCTTCCCCCGGGGATGCGGGTGACCCATCGAGAGACACCTTGACAGATCGCAAGTGCTGGGTTTTGGCACATGCGCTTTGCGCGACTAAACGTGGAACTCGCAGGGCCTCTTCGGGCGCGAGCGCACGTTGTACGCACCCAGAGAGGCCGCAAGTCACGGCCCAGTATTTGTATCATTGTCACTTTGAATTGGAGCATTATGGCTTTACTTCGAAGCAAGTTACAGAGCAGGACGCTGACTGTATCTACTGACAGACAGCATCTCTCTCCTGTATAAAGACATGTCCATGGATACGGAAAGCTCGTTACACCACTGCTCTGGGCAGAGAGCGTGCAGTGAGCCAGGAATGAGCTGACTACCAATTGAAAAGTAATAAGAAACGGTTCACGTCGTTGCTATATATGTAAACTTGTATTTACTCTGTACAGCCACTAGAGGGCTCAGCCCCTGGAGTCCCAAGGGATCCCAAAATCCCTTGGGAGCACAGGTATTTAAGGAGGCCTCACAGGTTGGAGAGGCACTCTGGAGACCTGCAATAAAAGACTACGGTCACACTTCACTTTGAGCTCACAGTGTTCAGTCTGACTCTTTCTCCATACACAACAGTTGTGTTTTTTTTAAATTCATTCATGGGATGTGAACGTCGCTGGCCAGGGCCGGCATTTATTGCCCATCCCTAATTGCCCCTTGAGAAGGTGGTGGTGAGCCCCCTTCTTGAACCGCTGCAGTCCGTGTGGTGAAGGTGCTCCCACAGTGCTGTTCGGGAGGGAGTTCCAGGATAGTGACCCAGCGACGATGAAGGAACGGCCGATATATTTCCCAGTCGGGGTGGTGTGTTTGCTTTGTGGGTTATTTGCTTAAGAATTCCTAGCTACACGTTTTCTGTAAAGAACTAGATGCTTTATTTGCAAAGGTCGGGCCGACCTTGGCGTTATATAAATGCAAGTCTTTCTTTCATTCGGCCCATTGTGCCTGTGCCAGTTCTTTGCAATTAGTCCCAATCCCCCCAGCCCCCTGGTCTTTCCCCACAGCACCGGGATTTATCCAGTTCCCTTTTCAAAAGTTGTTATTGTATCTGCATTCAGACAACGCATTCCAGATCAGAACGTTAAAAAATATGCGTTTAAAAATAAAATAATCCTTGTCTCCCGCTCGGGTTCTTCCACCTGTGTCCCTCTGGTTACCAACCGTCCTGCCCCTAGAAGCACTTCTCCCGAGCTACTCTGTCAAAACCCTTCATAACAAAAAGGGGTGATAGTGGGACAAGTGACTGAACAAAAGCTGGGTCCAGAGGAGGTGTGAATATATGGAACCTTGGTTAGACCGCACGTGGAGCACTGCGTACAGTTCTGGTCACCATATTATATAAAAAGGATATAGAGGCACTGGAGCGGGTGCAGAGAAGATTTACAAGGATGATACCAGAAATGCGAGGGTATACATATCGGGAAAGGATGAACAGGCTGGGTCTCTTTACTCTTGAATAGACAAGGCTGAGGGGTGAGCTAATAGAGGTCTGTAAAATGATGAAAGGTTTTGATGGAGTGGATACAGAGAGAATGTTTCCACTTGTGGGGAAGAGTATAACTAGAGGCCATCAATATAAGATAGTCACCCAGAAATCCAATGGGGAATTCAGGAGAAACTTCTTTACCCAGAGAGTGGTGAGAATGTGGAACTCGCTGCTACAGGGAGGGGTTGAGGCGAATATTATCGATGTATTTAAGGGGAGGCTGGACAAGCATATGAGGGAGAAGGGAATAGAGGGTTATGCTGATAGATTTAGATGGGGAAAGACGGGAGGGGGCTCGAGTGGGGCATAAACCCCGGCATGGACTGGTTGGACCGAACGGCCTGTTTCTGTGCCGTATATCCCGTGTAATCCTGTGTAGTCCCGAGGTGCTTTACAGGAGTGATCTGGAATGCGCTGCCTGAATGCAGATTCAATAAAAACTATTTTATCATTTTTGAAACTGAGCCACAGAAGGAGAATATCAGCACAGGTGCCCAAAAGCTGGGTCAAAGAGGTCGGTTTTAAGGAGCGTCTTCCAGGAGGGAGAGAGAGGTGGAGAGGTTGAGGGAGGGAGTTCCAGAGCTTGGGGCCCAGGCAACAGAAGGCACGGCCACCGATAGTGGAGCGATTATAATCAGGGATGGTCAGGAGGGCAGAATTAGAGGAGCGCAGAGATGTCGGAGGGCTGTGGGGCTGGAGGAGATTACAGAGATAGGGAGGGGCGAGGGCCATGGAGGGATTTGAAAACAAGCATGAGAATTTTGAAATTGAGGCGTTGCTTAACCGGGAGCCAATGTAGGTCAGCGAGCACAGGGGGTGATGGGTGAGTGGGACTGGGTGCGAGTTAGGACACGGGGCAGCGAGCACAGAGAGTGATGGGTGAGCGGGACTCGGTGCGAATTAGGACACGGGGCAGCGAGCACAGGGGGTGATGGGTGAGTGGGACTGAGTGCGAGTTAGGACACGGGGCAGCGAGCACAGCGGGTGATGGGTGAGCGGGACTCGGTGCGAGTTAGGACATGGGGCAGCCGAGTTTTGGATCACCTTTAGTTGCCGTCGGGTAGAACATGGAAGGGTGTGGTACCACCCAAGTGTAAATGATTAAATACGGTGCCTTTTTTGGGGCCTCAAATGAGCATCTCAGCTAGACTCGTGCCTCAGTTAAGGTTCTCAAAGTAAAAAATATATCAGTTTGTGAAGAATCGAGGACTTGCGAACCCACTTGCCCAAGATTATAAGCACAAAAATAACTCTGGCGTCTCACAACTTGATTAACCTTTTCTAACACACTACCCATCTGTTGGAATTCTGTAATTCATTAACAGTCAAGTAACATTATTCCGAGCTTTACAGTCTGTATCTTAATGATCCAACTCCTCAATCTACCCAAGTACACAGATGCCATACCCCTTCCCTTTCAAAGAGCCAGCACAGACACGATGGGTCGAGTGGAGTAACAGCAGCTCCATCATTTAAGGCCATAAGAACATGAGCCGGAAGGTCGTGGGTTCAAGTCCCACTCCAGGGACTCGAGCACAAAATTTTAGGCTGACATCCAGTGCAGTACTGAGGGAGCGCCGCACTGTCGGAGGGGCAGTACTGAGGGAGCGCCGCACTGTCGGAGGGGCGGTACTGAGGGAGCGCCGCACTGTCGGAGGGGCGGTACTGAGGGAGCACCGCACTGTCAGAGGGGCAGTACTGAGGGAGCACCGCACTGTCAGAGGGGCAGTACTGAGGGAGCACCACACTGTCAGAGGGGCGGTACTGAGGGAGTGCCGCACTGTCGGAGGGGCAGTACTGAGGGAGCGCCGCACTGTCGGAGGGGCAGTACTGAGGGAGCGCCGCACTGTCGGAGGGGCAGTACTGAGGGAGTGCCGCACTGTCGGAGGGGCAGTACTGAGGGAGTGCCGCACTGTCGGAGGGGCGGTACTGAGGGAGCCCCGCACTGTCGGAGGGGCAGTACTGAGGGAGCGCCGCACTGTCGGAGGGGCAGTACTGAGGGAGCGCCGCACTGTCAGAGGGGCAGTACTGAGGGAGCTCCGCACTGTCGGAGGGGCAGTACTGAGGGAGCCCCGCACTGTCGGAGGGGCAGTACTGAGGGAGTGCCGCACTGTCGGAGGGGCAGTACTGAGGGAGTGCCGCACTGTCGGAGGGGCAGTACTGAGGGAGCCCCGCACTGTCGGAGGGGCAGTACTGAGGGAGTGCCGCACTGTCGGAGGGGCGGTACTGAGGGAGCGCTGCACTGTCAGAGGGGCCATCTTTCGGATGCGACGTTAAACTGAGGCCTCGTCGGGTGGATGTAAAAGATCCCGTGGCACTATTTGGAAGAAGAGTAGGGGGAGTTATACCCGGTATCCTGGGGGGGGCCGATGTTTATCGCTCAACCAACATAACAAAAAAACTAGATGGATCTGTGTCAGTACAATGCTGTTTGTGGGAGCGCAAATTGGCTGCCGCGTCATAACAGCAACAGCACTCCAAAAGTACGTCATCGGCTGGTGAACGCTTTGGGGCGCCCGGTGGTCGTGAAAGGCGCTATTTAAATGCAAGTGTATAGAGTTTTGTTTCAATGAGAACTTTTGCTTTTGTGCCTTAGCTGCAAAGCTCCCCCCAAGCTGTTACTGTGCTCCCTTGCTCCCCCCCACCTCCTGCTTGCGATGTGATGCTGGTTTGAGGGCAGGGATGCAGTGATGGTGGGAGGGAGTTGCATTTGTTGGTGCACTGTCGGCCCAGTAGAGGGCCATTAGCCGGTGAGTGAGAACCAGGGGGGGATTCAGGAGCGGAGCGCTGCGCTGAACAGGCGTCTGTCTGCAAGCGCGTCTTTATTTATTTGTGCTCGTTGTCGAATGCAAAAATTAAGACGCAAAAAAATGCCCGCACATTAACAGAAACGCTGCATTGTTGCAATAAAGCCCCCAGCCAGAGAAGCCGGGTGCCTTTTAACCAGCAACAGAATATGTTACGTCGCAGGCGTCGCAAGTAAGTGACCCATTTTCATCGGGGGTTTTTTTTAAAGCGGAATGGGTTGACCATAATGTTCTCAAATGAAATGCAGTTGGAAAAATAAAATGATGAGTTGCTGCAAACTGGGGCTGGGGCTGGCAGTCAAGCTTACGTTCAGTGCATCTTTGTTCCAGGGCACACTTTTGTTGCAATGTGGCTGAGCATCTCTCGTTGAAATGGGAATGTATTCAAGATTGGGCTGGTGGAGAGGGAGGGGGAAATGATGGGGAGACAGGGGAGGACAGAAAGGGTGCTGCCCCACAGAGAGAACGTGTCTCCACCAGCATAGGACACACTCAAAGGGAACTGGAGCAGGATTGAGACAGAGACAGAGACAGAGAGAGGAGCAGGAGGGGGGGCTCTGCCCCTGGGCTGATTGAAGAATCCTTGAACGAACATGTCTTGTGCAGAACTGGGTTTGGCAAACAGTGGGGCAGGATTTCATATCCACACAGCCATTCAGGCAGCCGGCACAAGGCTGTCTGTCTTGGCTAGCTCTAATCTCAAATCCAAAAGGTTTAATTAAAAACATTTAAAAATCTGGAGATAAGAGCGATGATAAGCACTTCACACAATGCAGGTTTAACCGCTGTCCACTTAAGCATTAAACTGAAAGACTTGCATTTATATAGCGCCTTTCACGACCACCGGACGTCTCAAAGCACTTTGCAGCCAATGAAGTACTTTCGGAGTGTAGTCACTGTTGTAATGTGGGAAACGTGGCAGCCAATTTGCGCACAGCAAGCTCCCACTCACAGCAATGTGATAATGACCCGGATCATCTGTTTTTGTTATGTTGATTGAGGGATAAATATTGGACCAGGACACCGGGGAGAACTCCCCTGCTCTTCTTCCACATAGTGCCATGAGATCTTTTACGTCCACCTGAGAGAGCAGATGGGGCCTCGGTTTAACGTCTCATCTGAAAGACGGCACCTCCGACAGTGCAGCACTCCCTCAGCACCGCACCTCCGACAGTGCGGCGTTCCCTCAGCACCGCCCCTCCGACAGTGCGGCGCTCCCTCAGCACTGCCCCTCCGACAGTGCAGCACTCCCTCAGCACCGCACCTCCGACAGTGCGGCGTTCCCTCAGCACCGCCCCTCCGACAGTGCGGCGCTCCCTCAGCACTGCCCCTCCGACAGTGCGGCGCTCCCTCAGCACTGCCCCTCCGACAGTGCAGCACTCCCTCAGCACCGCACCTCCGACAGTGCGGCGTTCCCTCAGCACCGCCCCTCCGACAGTGCGGCGCTCCCTCAGCACTGCCCCTCCGACAGTGCGGCGCTCCCTCAGCACTGCCCCTCCAACAGTGCAGCACTCCCTCAGCACCGCACCTCCGACAGTGCGGCGTTCCCTCAGCACCGCCCCTCCGACAGTGCGGCGCTCCCTCAGCACTGCCCCTCCGACAGTGCGGCGCTCCCTCAGTACTGCTCCTCCGACAGTGCGGCGCTCCCTCAGCACTGCCCCTCCGACAGTGCGGCGCTCCCTCAGCACTGCCCCTCCGACAGTGCGCGGGAAACCAAAATACCCCAGCCTGTTCATCCTTTCCTGATAGTTCTAACCTTGCAGTTCTGATACCATCCTCGTAAATCTTCACACCATCACCAGTGCCTCTATATTCTTTTTATAATATGGGGACCAGAACTGTGCACGGTGCTCCCAGTGTGATATGGAGACCAAAACTATGCACGGGTCTCCAAGTGTGGTCTAACCAGGGTTCAATAAAAGTGTGATGTGACCTAACTTCTCTGCTTTTCTATTCTATCGTTCTAGAAATGAACCCCAGTGCTTTGTGTATTTTTTACGTGGCCTTATTTAGCTGTGTCTACGTTTAGTGATTCGTGTATCTATACCCCCAGATCCCTCCGTTCCTCTCTCCCATTTAGACTCCTACTTTCCAAGGAGTACATGGCCGCCTTATTCCTCCTATCAAAATGCAGCACCTCACACTTATCTGGATTGAAGTTCCTTTGCCAATTACACGCCTATTCTGCAAGAAAGGAAAAAATGTAATCCATTTAATGTGCGCAAGAACAGCTGGTTCAGCACTCCTGCATTGGGGCTTTGATATATTTTAATTCAATTGGGTTCAAATTTTAATACCTTCTCGTGGAAGAGATTGGGAATGGTCGAGACTGTCATAAATCCAATCGGCAATTTAGGAGAAACTTCTTTACCCAGAGAGTGGTGAGAATGTGGAACTCGCTGCCGCAGGGAGGGGTTGAGGCGAATAGTATCGATGCATTTAACAACAATAACTTATGTTTATATAGCGCCTTTAATGTAGCAAAAAGTCCCAGGGCGGTTCACAGGAGTGTTATAAGGCAAGAGATTTGACCCTGAGCCACATAAGGAGAAATTCGGGCAGGTGACCAAAAGCTGGGTCAAAGAGGTTGGTTTTAAGGAGCGTCTTAAAGGAAGAAAGAGAGGTAGCGAGGTTTAGGGAGGGAGTTCCAGAGCTTGGGACCCAGGCAACAGAAGGCACGGCCACCAATGGTGGAGCGATTATAATCAGGGATGGTCAGGAGGGCAGAATTAGAGGAGCGCAGAGATCTCGGGGATTGTGGGGCTGCAGGAGATTACAGAGATAGGGAGGGGCGAGGGCCACGGAGGGATTTGTAAACAAGGATCTGAATTTTAAATCGAATCGTGAGTCAATGTAGGGCAGCGAACACAGGGAGTGATGGGTGAGCGGGACTCGGTGCAAGTTAGGACACGGGGCAGCGAGCACAGAGGGTGATGGGTGAGCGGGACTCGGTGCAAGTTAGGACACGGGGCAGCGAGCACAGGGGGTGATGGGTGAGCGGGACTTGGTGCAAGTTAGGACACGGGGCAGCGAGCACAGGGGGTGATGGGTGAGTGGGACTGGGTGCGAGTTAGGACACGGGGCAGCGAGCACAGGGGGTGATGGGTGAGCGGGACTCGGTGTGAGTTAGGACACGGGGCAGTGAGCACAGGGGGTGATGGGTGAGCGGGACTCGGTGCAAGTTAGGACACGGGGCAGCGAACACAGGGGGTGATGGGTGAGTGGGACGGTGCGAGTTAGGACACGGGGCAGCGAGCACAGGGGGCGATGGTGAACGGGACTGGGTGCGAGTTAGGACACGGGGCAGTGAGCACAGAGGGCGATGGGTGAACGGGACTGGGTGCGAGTTAGGACACGGGGCAGTGAGCACAGGGGGTGATGGGTGAGTGGGACTTGGTGCGAGTTAGGACACGGGGCAGCGAGCACAGGGGGTGATGGGTGAGCGGGACTCGGTGCGAGTTAGGACATGGGGCAGTGAGCACAGGGGGTGATGGGTGAGCAGGACTCGGTGCGAGGTAGGACACGGGGCAGCGAGCACAGGGGGTGATGGGTGAGTGGGACTCGGTGTGAGTTAGGACACTGGGGCAGCCAAGTTTTGAATAACCTCTAGTTTACTTGGGTAGAATGTGGGAGGCCGGCCAGGAGTGCGTTGGAAGAGTCCAGTCTGGAGGTGACAGGTAACGGGGAAGAAAGACACACATTTCTACTTCAAATTTCACCACCTCAGGACATCCCAAAATGCTTTACAGCCAATGAAGTAGGTTTTTGAAACGCAGTCACTGTTACAATGTAGGACACGTGGCAGCCAATTTGTGCACAGCAAGCTCCCACACACAGCAAATTGATAATGACTGGACCATCTGTTTTTTCAGTGATGTTGATTGAGGGATAAATATTGGCCCCAGGACACCGGGGAGAACTACCCTGCTCTTCTTCGAAATAGTGCCCTGGGATCTTTTACATCCACCAAAGAGCGCAGACAGGGCCTGGTTTAATGTCTCATCCGAAAGACAGAACCCTCAGTACTGCCCCTCCGACAGTGCGGCGCTCCCTCGGTACTGCCCCTCCGACAGTGCGGTGCTCCCTCGGTACTGCCCCTCCGACAGTGCGGCGCTCCCTCGGTACTGCCCCTCCGACAGTGCGCGCTCCCTCGGTACTGCCCCTCCGACAGTGCGCCGCTCCCTCGGTACTGCCCCTCCAACAGTGCGCTGCTCCCTCGGTACTGCCCCTCCGACAGTGCGCCGCTCCCTCAGTGCTGCCCCTCTGACAGTGCGGCATTCCCTCGGTACTGCCCCTCCGACAGTGCGGCACTCCCTCAGTACTGCACTGGGAACATCAGCTGAATTTCTTTTGCTCAAGTGTGTAAGAGTGGGATTTGAACACATGATTTACTCTGGCCCTCACAACCTTCTGACACACAGGTGATTCCACTAAGCCACTTTGACCAGTATAGGGGCTGGAAGTTATGCTATATCTATACAATGGCACACCTGGAGCACTGAGCAGTTCTGGGCACCACACCTTCGGGAGGGTATATTACCCTTGGAGGGAGTGCAGCGTGGGTTTACCAGAATGATACCTGGACTGCAAGGGTTAAGTTACGAGGAGAGGTTACACAAACTAGGGCTGTGTAAATGTCCCTGGAATTTAGAAGGTGAAGGGATGATCTGATCGAAGTTTTCAGGATATTATGGGGAGCGGAGAGTGTAGATAGAGAGACTATTGCCGCTGGTAGGGGAGTCTGGGACGAGGGGCACAGTTGAAAGATTAGAGCCAGACCTTTCAGGAGTGAAATTAGGAAACATTTGTACACACACAGGGTGGTAGTGTGGAACTCTCTTCCGCTAATAACTGTTGATGCTGGATCAATTGCTAATTTGAAATCTGAGATTGGTAGACTTTTGTTAACCGAAGGGATACAGGCCAAAGGCGGGTATGTGGAGTTAGGTCACAGATCAGCCATGATCCCATTGAGTGGCGGGACAGGCTCGAGGGGCTGAATGGCCTCCTCCTGCTGATGCCACAGACCGCTACAAGATTCTGGCTCTGGCTCCGGAGATGAGAGGGTTGACTTATGAAGATAGGTTGAGTAGGGTGGGCAAAGATTTGTCACTTGGAGTATAATGGGAATATGTGAGGTTATCCACTTTGGCAGAAATAATAGAAAAGCAAATTATAATTTAAATGGAGAGAAATTGCAAAGTGCTGCAGTACAGCGGGACCTGGGGGTCCTTGTGCATGAAACACAAAAGGATAGTATGCAGGTACAGCAAGTGATCAGGAAGGCCAATGGAATGTTGGCCTTTATTGCAAAGGGGATGGAGTATAAAAGCAGGGAAGTCTTGCTCCAGTTATACAGGGTATTGGTGAGGCCACACCTGGAATACTGCGTGCAGTTTTGGTTTCCATATTTACAAAAGGATATACTTGCTTTGGAGGCAGTTCACAGAAGGTTCACTCGGTTGATTCCGGGGATGAAGGGGTTGACTTATGAGGAAAGGTTGAGTAGGTTGGGCCTCTATTCATTGGCGTTCAGAAGAATGAGAGGTGATCTTATCGAAACGTGTAAGATAATGAGGGGGCTTGACAAGGTGGAATGCAGATGGGGGAGACTAGAACTAGGGGGCATGATCTTAGAATAAGGGGCCGCCCATTTAAAACTGAGATAAGGAGGAATTTCTTCTCTCAGAGGGTTGTAAATCTGTGGAATTCTCTGCCCAAGAGAGCTGTGGAGGCTGGGTCATTGAATATATTTAAGGTGGAGATAGACAGATTTTTGAACGATAAGGGAGTCGAGGTTTATGGGGAGCGGGCGGGGAAGTGGAGCTGAATCCATGATCGGGTCAGCCATGATCGTATTAAATGGCGGAGCAGGCTCGAGGGGCCGAATGGCCGACTCCTGCTCCTATTTCTTATGTTCTAAAAGTGACTAGCACTGAAGCCATGTTGATATCAGAAACAGGACTTACCAGTACCACATGTAAACACTGTATCCACCGAAGAAGTCCCAAAGAAATACAGAGTGGTTACATCTGTATACAATTAATGAAAGAACGTAAGTGCTGTAAAGGGGGAGGCGAGTGTACATCTTCAGCGATGATTGCAGGCACAGCTAAAGAGATACGTTTCAAGAAAGGCTGTGGGACATGGAGAACAAAAGCGACGTTTTCAGGGAAAAGCAGCTCCTCGCGTGGCCCTTTCTCCGTGACAGCTCTCGATAGTTTCATGAACGTGCAGTTGGGGTAGGAGATCAGCCATGGTCTTATTGAATGGCGGAGCAGGTTCGAGGGGCCGAATGGCCGACTCCTGCTCCTAATTCGTTTCTTCTTATGAACTGGAAGTCCTTCCTTTGCTTGCAGAGGTTCTACTGCCAGGCCTTCCTACCCCCAGCTTGTTGGAGCACGGATTGGGCTGTGGACAATCTCTGAACTGGCTCTCGGTATCATAAACATTTCATAATGAGGGAGATCGTACGTTCAGCAGAACTCCACTGAGTTTCTGGTTGTACCATCGTTCTGGTTGACGAGAGCAAGAATTCAGCCGTGGTTCAGTGGTTACCACACTCGCATCTGGGTGAGAAGGTCGCGGGTTCAAGTCTCATTCCAGAGACTTCAGCATGTAATCCAGGCTGACACTTCCAGTGCAGTACTGAGGGACTGCCGCACTGTTGAAGACAGTACTGAGGGAGCGCTGCACTGTCGGAGGGGCAGTACTGAGGGAGCGCCGCATTGTCGGAGGGGCAGTACTGAGGGAGCGCCGCATTGTCGGAGGGGCTGTACTGAGGGAGCTCCGCACTGTCGGAGGGGCAGTACTGAGGGAGCGTCGCACTGTCGGAGGAGCAGTACTGAGGGATCGCCGCACTGTCGGAGGGGCGGTACTGAGGGAGCGGCGCACTGTCGGAGGGGCGGTACTGAGGGAGCGCCGCACTGTCGGAGGGGCGGTACTGAGGGAGCGCCGCACTGTTGGAGGGGAAGTACTGAGGGAGCGCCGCACTGTCGGAGGGGCAGTACTGAGGGAGCGCTGCACTCTCGGAGGGGCAGTACTGAGGGAGCGCCGCACTGTCGGAAGGGAGCGCCGCACTGTCGGAGGGGCGGTACTGAGGGATCGCCGCACTGTCGGAGGGGCGGTACTGAGGGAGCGCCGCACAGTCGGAGGGGCGGTACTGAGGGAGCGCCGCACTGTCGGAGGGGCGGTACTGAGGGAGTGCTGCACTGTTGGAGGGGCAGTACTGAGGGAGTGCTGCACTGTTGGAGAGGCAGTACTGAGGGAGTGCTGCACTGTTGGAGGGGCAGTACTGAGGGAGTGCTGCACTGTTGGAGGGGCAGTACTGAGGGAGCGCCGCACTGTCGGAGGGGCGGTACTGAGGGAGCGCCGCTCCGTCGGAGGGGTGGTACTGAGGGAGCGTCGCACTGTGGAGGGGCAGTACTGAGGGAGTGCCGCACTGTCGGAGGGGCAGGACTGAGGGAGCGCCGCACTGTGGGAGGGGCAGTACTGAGGGAGCCCCGCACTGTCGGAGGGGCAGTACTGAGGGAGTGCCGCACTGTCGGAGGGGCGGTACTGAGGGAGCGCCGCACCGTCGGAGGGGTGGTACTGAGGGAGCGCCGCACTGTGGAGGGGCAGTACTGAGGGAGTGCCGCACTGTCGGAGGGGCAGTACTGAGGGAGCGCCGCACTGTCGGAGGGACAGTACTGAGGGAGCGCCGCACTGTCGGAGGGGCAGTGCTGAGGGAGCGCCGCACTGTCGGAGGGGCAGTACTGAGGGAGTGCTGCACTGTCGGAGGGGCGGTACTGAGGGAGCGCCGCACTGTCGGAGGGACGGTACTGAGGGAGTGTCGGAGGGACGGTACTGAGGGAGCGCCGCACTGTCGGAGGGACGGTACTGAGGGAGCGCCGCACTGTCGGAGGTGCCGTCTTTTAGATGCGATGTAGAACCGAGGCCCCCTCGAGTGGATGTAAAAAATCTTGCAACACTATTCGAAGAAGAGCAGGGGAGTTCTCCCCGGTATCCTGCCCAATATTTATCCCTCATCCCTCACCTAAAACAAATGATCTGGTCATTCTCACATTGCTGGTTGGTGTAAGTTGGCTGCAGCGTTTCCCTGCATGACAACAGCGACCACACTTTGAATTACACTTGGCTGTAGACCGTTGCGGGAAAGCCCAAGGTTGTCAAAGGAGCTATAAAATTGGGAATTCTTTTCTTTAAGGTTGAGATTAACAGGGGCCTGTTTTGTGATTCAGCTGGAGGAATGTTCTTTTACTGCCTCTCTCACACAATTCTTTCCTTCAGGAAGCCACGGTTACTGCAATGGTGTACACTAAACGTCCTGTGGATGGCTGTCATCATCCTCATGGCTATCGGACTGGCAATCCAGACACTGGGCATCACCGATAAAAAAAGGTTTGTTTCCATTTTGCTTCAGCGTGATCTGGCAGTTCACAACCAACATCTAACTGCTACAACTTGAACCAGTACTGTTGGAGAGGAGATTTGAGCCAGTGGGCGGTCGAGGGGGTCGTTCAGCCCGACTGCCTGCCTCTCTTCCACGGTTACATCCGAGCCAGGGTGTCCCTGGAGATGGAGCACGCGGTGTCCACCAGTACGCTCGCGGCCTTCCGCGAGAGGTGGGCGCCGGAGGGACTGGACTGCGTCATCACCCCGGCAACAGAATTTGAATTGGACCGTTTTTAGCTTAAAGTTTAATTTATTCAAATTGTTGGTTTTAGTGCCCCTTTAATAAGGAGGCGTGTGATTTACATTTTGATTTACAGATGCAACAAAATAGTCGAGAGGAGATTTGATCGAGGTGTTCAACATCATGAGGGGTCTGGACAGAGTAGATCGAGAGAAACTGTTCCCATTGGTGGAAGGGTCGGGAACCAGAGGGAGACAGATTTAAGGCGATTGGCAGAAGAACCAAAGGCGACACGAGGGAAAACATTTTTACGCAGCGAGTGGTTAGGATCTGGAATGCGCTGCCTGAGAGGGTGGTGGAGGCAGACTCAATCGTGGCTTTCAAAAGGGAGTTGGATAAGTACCTGAAGTGAATAAGTTAGCCGGGCTACGGGGAAAGGGTGGGGGAGTGGGACTGGCTGAAGGGCTCTTGCAGAGAGCCGGCACGGGCTCGATGGGCCGAATGGCCTCCTGTGCTGTAACCTATGATTGTAAGATTCTGCCCTATGGGAAATAAATGATCCCACAATCAGTGTTCCCTGTAAGTTGCGCTCTGTTCTTCACGGACTGTTTCTGTTTTGTGCATGGTCCCTTTAAATTTCTGCGCATGTGTGGTCCCTTTAAATTTCTGCGCATGCGCAGTATTTACAATAACTTAAATTTGTACACCGAATTTAACATAGTGAAACATCCCAAGGCGCTTCACAGGAGTGCTATGCGATAAAAAATTTGACATGGAGCTGCATAAGTAGATATTAGCGCGGGTTTGGTCAAAGAGGTAGGTTTTAAGGAGCGTCTTGAAGGAGGAGAGAGAGGCGGAGAGGTTGAGGGAGGGAGTTCCAGAGCTTGGGGCCCAGGCAACAGAAGGCACGGCCACCGATGGTGGAGTGATTATAATCAGGGATGGTCAGGAGGGCAGAATTAGAGGAGCGCAGATATCTCGGGGGTTGTGGGGCTGCAGGAGATTACAGAGATAGGGAGGGGCGAGGGCCATGGAGGGATTTGTAAACGAGGATGAGAATTTTGAAATTGAGGTGTTGTTTAACCGGTAGCCAATGTAGGTCAGCGAGCACAGTGGGTGATGGGTGAGTGGGACTGGGTGCGAGTTAGGACACGGGGCAGCGAGCACAGTGGGTGATGGGTGAGCAGGACTCGGTGCGAGTTCGGACACGGGGCAGCGAGCACAGGGGGTGATGGGTGAATGGGACTCGGTGCGAGTTAGGACACATTGGAGAACCCGGTGAGTGGAAGGAGTGGGACCTATCTCGTTGCCGTGCAGCTTTGTATGCAATGGTTCCTCTATCATAATGCATCCCAAAGGCCCCTCAACTCTGTCGTACAGGTGTAGCACCAATTCGAGTCTATGGGTTACTATATGTATATGTTTTGTGTTTTGCGAGGTATTCCTGTATGTGAGGAGAGGGCTGTGGGGAAAGAGAAGGGGGGATGGGGAGGGAGAGGAACTAACTGGACAGATCTATCAAAGGGACAGCACAGGCACAATAGACTTCCCTTTATGTGAATGTTCATTAGCTGCGTAGCTGAGAGTGAGTTATGAAACGCAAACATCGATAAGTACTTAGAGGAATTGAGTAGATTGTGCCGACGCTCCCTGAAATTTAGAATAAAATGAGGTGATCTCACTGAAAGGTATAAGATTCTGAGGGGGATTGACAGGGTAGATGCAGGGAGGATGTTTCCCCCGGGCTGGGGAGTCTGGAACCAGGGGTCACAGTCCCAGGATAAGGGGTCGTCCATTTGGGACTGAGATGAGGAGGAATTTCTTCACTCAGAGGGTGGTGAATCTTTGGAATTCTCTGCCCCAGAGGGCTGTGGAGGCTCAGTCGTTGAGTATATTCAAGGCTGAGATCGATAGATTTGTGGACTCTGGGGGAACCAAGGGATATGGAGATTGGGCGGGAAAGTGGAGTTAAGGTCGATGATCAGCCCATGATCTCATTGAATGGCGGAGCCGGCTCGAGGGGCCGAATATAACAACAACAACTTGTATTTATATAGCGCCTATAAAATCGTGAAACTTCCCAAGGCGCTTCACAGGAGTGTTATGTGATTAAAAACTTGATACCGAGCCGCATAAGTAGAAATAAGGGAAGGTGACTTGGTGAAAGAAGTCGGTTTTAAGGAGCATCTTGAAGGAGGCGATAGAGGTAGAGAAGTTTAGGGAGGGAGTTCCAGAGCTTGGGGCCCAGGCAACAGAAGGCACGGCCACCGATGGTTGAGTGATTATAATCAGGGATGGTCAGCAGGGCAGAATTAGAGGAGCACAGATATCTCGGGGCGGAGGGGTGTTGTGGGGCTGCAGGAGATTACAGAGATAGGGAGGGGCGAGGGCCATGGAGGGATTTGTAAACAAGGATGAGAATTTTGAAATTGAGGCGTTGCTTAACCGGAAGCCAATGTAGGTCAGCGAGCACGGGGGGTGATGGGTGAGCGGGACTGGGTGCGAGTTAGGACACGGAGCAGTGAGCACAGGGGGTGATGGGTGAGCGGGACTCGGTGCGAGTTAGGACACGGGGCAGCGAGCACAGGGAGCGATGGGTGAGCGGGACTTGGTGCAAGTTAGGACACGGGGCAGTGAGCGCAGGGGGTGATGGGTGAGCGGGACTCGGTGCGAGTTAGGACACGGGGCAGTGAGCACAGGGGGTGATGGGTGAGCGGGACTCGGTGCGAGTTAGGACATGGGGCAGTGAGCACAGGGGGTGACGGGTGAGCGAGACTCGGTGCGAGTTAGGACACGGGGCAGCGAGCACAGGGGGTGATGGGTGAGTGGGACTCGGTGCGAGTTAGGACATGGGTCAGCGAGCACAGGGGGTGACGGGTGAGCGAGACTCGGTGCGTGTTAGGACACGGGGCAGCCGAGTTTTGGATCAGCTCCAGTTTACGTCGGGTAGAATGTGCCAGGAGTGCGTTGGAATAATCAAGCCTAGAGGCGCGGATGAGCTGAGGCAGGGGGCAGAGATGGGCGATGTTACGGAGGTGGAAACAGGTATGACTCCCAATTCTCATGTACACGAGGGAGAAAGGAACAGGAGGTTTTGCTGATGGGCTGAAGCAGGGGGTGGGAGGTGTGGAGCATAAACCCCGGCACGGACCTGGTGCACTCGACGCGGAAAGACGCGGTTGATGTGATTTTGTGCCGGCGGTAGATGGGCTTTCTCGTTTTCTAACATCAATGCCGGCTCCGTTTCTCTAGGCTGTCGTCAGTCCAGCCGCCCCGGCTCCGGGTTTTGCCAGTGACCACGCACAACACAGACGTGCCGGAGAAGCCCTGCCAGCCCAAGACTCACGTGATGTTCCTGAAGACACACAAGACAGCCAGCAGCACCATCCTGAACATTCTGTACCGCTTCGGGGAGGCCCGGAACCTGACCTTTGCCCTGCCCAACTCCTACCAGTTCGGCTACCCTTTTCTCTTCAGCACCAGGAAGATTAAATTCTACAACCCCTTCAAAACCCAGGAATACCACATCATATGCAACCACATGCGCTTTTTCCGCCCGCAGGTAATGCGATGGACCGGCCGGGGCCACTTGCTCTCGTAATTAGGGAACGGTAGCATTGTGGTGATCAGAATTAGGAGCAGGAGTCGGCCATTCAATGAGATCACGGCTGATCTTCGACCTCAACTCCACTTTCCCGCCCGATCCCCATATCCCTCGATTCCCTTAATATCCCCAAATCAATCCATCGCCGTCTTGAATATCATCATCATCATAGACAGTCCCTCGGAATCGAGGAAGACTTGCTTCCACTCCAAAAGTGAGTCCTTAGGTGGCTGAACAGCCCAATACGAGAGCCACAGTCCCTGTCACAGGTGGGACAGACAGTGGTTGAGGGAAGGGGAGGGTGGGACAGGTTTGCCGCACGCTCCTTCCGCTGCCTGCGCTTGGTTTCTGCACGCTCTCGGCGACGAGACTCGAGGTGCTCAGCGCCCTCCCGGATGCACTTCCTCCACTTAGGGCGGACTGGTCTTTGGCCAGGGACTCCCAGGTGTCGGTGGGGATGTTGCACTTTATCAGGGAGGGTACTCAACGACTGAGCCTCCACAGCCCTCTGGGGCAGAGAATTCCAAAGATTCACCACCCTCTGAGTGAAGAAATTCCTCCTCATCTCAGTCCTAAATGGCCGCCCCCTTATCCTGAGACTGTGACCCCTGGTTCTAGACTCCCCAGCCCGGGGGGAAACATCCTCCCTGCATCTACCCTGTCAAGCCCTGTAAGAATTTTAAATGTTTCAATGAGATCACCTCTCATTCTTCTAAACTCTTGAGAATATAGAGCTAGTCCGCTCAATCTCTCCTCATAGGACAATCCCCCCATCCCAGGAATCAGTCTGGTGAACCTTCGTTGCACTCCCTCTATGGCAAGTATATCCTTCCTTAGGTAAGGAGACCGACACTGTACACAATACTCCAGGTGTGGTCTCACCAGGGCCTGATATAATTGCAGTAAGTCATCTTTACTCTTGTACTCAAATCGTCCTGTAATAAAGGCCAACATACCATTTGCTTTAATCACTTACTGTACCTGCACGTTAACGTTCAGTGATTGGTGTACAAGGATACCCAGGTCCCTCTGAACACCAACATTTCCCAATCTCTCACCATTAAAAAATACTCTGCTTTTCTATATTGTTACTAGAGTAGTAATCCCCGAGACCCAAGTTCAAATCCCACCGCGGCAGCTGGGGAATTTAAATTCAGTTAGTTAAATAAATCTGGAATAAAAAGCCAGTATCAGCGATGGTGACCATGAAACTATCGGATTGTCGTAAAAACCCATCTGGGTCAACTAATGCCTCTTTAGGGAAGGAAATCCGCCGCCCTTACCCGGTCTGGCCTAAAGGTGACTCCAGAGCCACAGCAATGTGGTTGACCATTAACTGACCCTCTGGAATGGCCCAGCGAGCCTCAGTACCAAACCGTTCCGACAAAGTCAGCGCCGTGGGAACACCTTCACCACACGGACTGCAGCGGTTCAAGAAGGCGGTTCACCACCACCTTCTCAAGGGGCAATTAGGGATGGGCAATAAATGCCGGCCTGGCCAGCGACGCCCATGGTCAGTGATGGTGACCATGAAACTATCGGATTGTCGTTAAAACCCATCTGGGTCAACTAATGCCCCTTTAGGGAAGGAAATCGCCGCCCTTACCCGGTCTGGCCTATAGGTGACTCCAGACCCACAGCAATGTGGTTGACCATTAACTGACCCTCTGGAATGGCCCAGCGAGCCTCAGTACCAAACCGTTCCGACAAAGTCAGCGCCGTGGGAACACCTTCACCACACGGACTGCAGCGGTTCAAGAAGGCGGTTCACCACCACCTTCTCAAGGGGCAATTAGGGATGGGCAATAAATGCCGGCCTGGCCAGCGACGCCCATGGTCAGTGATGGTGACCATGAAACTATCGGATTGTCGTTAAAACCCATCTGGGTCAACTAATGCCCCTTTAGGGAAGGAAATCTGCCGCCCTTACCCGGTCTGGCCTATAGGTGACTCCAGACCCACAGCAATGTGGTTGACCATTAACTGACCCTCTGGAATGGCCCAGCGAGCCTCAGTACCAAACCGTTCCGACAAAGTCAGGAATAATTTGTTAAAAATGTATCGATGTCGTTAAGACTATGAAGGCGTTGGATAGGGTGGATGCAGAGAAGCTGTAGAGAATTAGTGCCAAACGCTTTAGAAAATGTCGATGATTGTTTGATAAATGTGCATTTATTCTGTCAAACCCTGCAGCATGGGTATCAATACATCATCACAGAGCGGATTACTCAATGCACCAGCCTCCATGTTCCTGTAACTCCGGGCCAAATAACAGAAAGCAACACTGAATAAATCACGTTCCCGACATTTCACAATAGTTGCGATAGAAACAAGAATGAAGCTTAACTGGTGCAGACTGCAGTATGCTCCTCCTGAGCATCTAATCTCTCGCTCTTTCTCTCTCTCTTTCTCTCTCTTTATCTCTGTCTCTCGTTTTCTTTCTCTCTCTTTATCCCTCGCTTTCTCTCTTTTTTTGCTCTCTTTTTCTCATTCTCTGTCTCTCGCTTTCTCTCTCTCTCTCTCTCCTCTCTCGTTCAGTCGGTCTCTCTCTCTGTCTCTCTCTCTCTCTCTCTGGATCTGTCTGCCTCTCGCTCACTCTCTCTTTGTCTCTCTCTCTCTGCGCCTGTCTCTGTCTCTCTTTCTCTCTGTTTCTGTGACTCCCTCTGTCTCTGTCTCTGTCCCTCTGTCTGTCTCTGTCTCTATGTCTGTCTGTGTCGCATTCTCTCTGACTCTCTCTCTCTCTCTCTCTCTGTGTCTCTCTCTCTGTGTGTGTCTCTCTCTCTCTGTGTGTGTGTGTGTGTCTCTCTCTCTCTGTGTGTGTGTGTCTCTCTTTCTCTCTGTGTCTCTCTCTCTGTGTCTCTCTCTCTGTGTGTGTCTCTCTCTGTGTGTGTCTCTCTGTGTGTGTGTGTCTCTCTGTGTGTGTCTCTCTGTGTGTGTCTCTCTCTGTGTGTGTCTCTCTCTGTCTATCTCTCTCTGTCACATGCTCTCTCATATACGAACCCTCACTTTCTTGCATACACACAAAGTAGCAGAGGGGTAAAATTAGAAATCTACCAGAAGAATTTGTATATTGGGTGCTGTCCTGTTCCCCAGGCCGTGTTGCTCTGACCTGGGTAATCGTGCACTTGGTGGAGCTTCAGTAAAAACCTTACGCACACTTCAGGAGTCCATGTTGGTGAATGAGTCCAAAATTGACATTGTCTAAACCCTTCGACCTTCTAGTAAATGTTTTTAGCTGGCCGTTATTTATTTCACAGAAGGTGGTTGACTGAGTGGTGAAATATTGGTTGGATGTTCAAAGTTTAGTACAGTATTAAATTGAACGTTGTATTGTATTTACCATTTCACACGCCTGACGGTGAAATGTATTTGTTGTATTTTCACTACTCATTTTCATATATAATGTAAGACCCAATCTCAGTTTGTCTGATTTGTACAATCGGGATTCTACTAATTGGTCTACGAGAGATCCGGTTACCAATTTATCCTAGCATGACACAGCTCAGAACGAGCCATTCGGCCCATCGAGCCTGTGCTGGGTCTGTGAGCCAGCGATCCAATCAGTCCCACTCCCCGCTCTTTCCCCACAGCCCGGTGAAAAGTGCCGTAACCCACAGGGCTACGGACCGAGAGCTGCAAAGTGGGATTAGGCTGGGTAGCTCTTTGTCGGCCGGTGTGGACACGAATGGCCTCCTTCCGTGCTGTAAATTTCTCTGATTCTATAATATTTATCCTATACCCTTTTGTAAGTTAGGATTCAATCTACTTCCACCGCCCTCTCAGGCAGCGCGTTCCAGATCACAACAAAATTCTCCCCATCTCCCCCTCTGGTTCCATCGCCGATTATCGTCAATCTGTGTCCCTCTGGTTACCGACCCTCCTGCCCCCGGGAACAGTCTCTCCTTATTTACTCTATCGAAACCCCTCCTGATTTTGAACACATCGATCAAATCTCCCTGAACCGTCTCCATTTCAAGAAGAACAAACTCAACTTCTCCATCTGTCTCTCCACGTCACAGAAGTCCCTTATCTCTGGTATTACGTAGAATGAACATAGAATTTACAGCACAGAACGAGACCATCGGCCCATCAGGTGTTGTGGAAACACTCCGTGTTTATTGAGTTTGATTCCGTTCACTTCATCGCAATTCTTTTGGCAGTGGAAGACGAAGGTTGTAGGTTCAAGTCCCCCTCCAGAAACTTGAGCACATAAATCTAGGCTGACACTCCAGAGCAGTGCTGATGGAGCCCCGCACTGTCGGAGGAGTAGTACTGAGGGAGCCCCGCACTGTCGGAGGGGCAGTACTGAGGGAGCGCCGCACTGTCGGAGGGGCAGTACTGAGGGAGCGCCGCACTGTCGGAGGGGCAGTGCTGAGGGAGCGCCGCACTGTCGGAGGGGCAGTGCTGAGGGAGCGCCGCACTGTCGGAGGGGCAGTGCTGAGGGAGCGCCGCACTGTCGGAGGGGCAGTGCTGAGGGAGTGCCGCACTGTCGGAGGGGTAGTACTGAGGGAGCCCCGCACTGTCAGAGGAGCAGTACTGAGGGAGTGTCGGAGGGGCAGTGCTGAGGGAGCGCCGCACTGTCGGAGGGGTAGTGCTGAGGGAGTGTCGCACTGTCGGAGAGGCAGTACTGAGGGAGCGCCGCACTGTCGGAGGGGTAGTACTGAGGGAGCGCCGCACTGTCGGAGGGGCAGTGCTGAGGGAGTGCCGCAGTGTCTGAGGGGCAGTGCTGAGGGAGTGCCGCACTGTCGGAGGGGCAGTACTGAGGGGGTGTCGCACTGTCGGAGAGGCAGTACTGAGGGAGTGTCGCACTGTCGGAGAGGCAGTACTGAGGGAGTGCCGCAGTGTCGGAGGGGCAGTGCTGAGGGAGTGCCGCAGTGTCGGAGGGGCAGTACTGAGGGAGCGCCGCACTGTCGGAGCGGTAGTACTGAGGGAGCGCCGCACTGTCGGAGGGGCAGTGCTGAGGGAGTGCCGCACTGTTGGCGAGACAGTACTGAGGGAGTGCCGCACTGTCGGAGGGGCAGTGCTGAGGGAGCGCCGCACTGACTGAGGGAGCGCCGCACTGTCGGAGGGGCAGTACTGAGGGAGCGCCACACTGTCGGAGGGGCAGTGCTGAGGGAGCGCCACACTGTCGGAGGGGCAGTGCTGAGGGAGCGCCACACTGTCGGAGGGGCAGTACTGAAGGAGCGCCACACTGTCGGAGGGGCAGTGCTGAGGGAGTGCCGCACTGTCGGAGGGGCAGTACTGAGGGAGTGCCGCACTGTCGGAGGGGTAGTACTGAGGGTGTGCTGCACTGTCGGAGGGGCAGTACTGAGGGAGCGCCGCACTGTCGGAGGTGCCGTCGTTCGGATGAAACATTAAACCGAGGCCCCGTCTGCCCTCTCAGGTGGATGTAAAAGATCCCGTGGCACTATTTCGAAGAAGAGTTCTGCCCGGTGCCCTGAGGGCAATATTTACCCCTCAACCAACGTCACTAAATGAGATTATCCGGGTCATTATCACATCGCTGGGTGCGGGAGCTTGCTGTGCACAAATTGGCTGCCGCGCTTCCCACAATACAACAGCGACCACACTCTTTAAAAAGTACTTCGTCGGCTGTGAAGCGCTTCGGGACGTCCCGAGGTGGTGAAAGGTGCTATATAAATGCAGGCCTTTTTGACTTCACCGCAATGCATTTGTCAGTGGCGCCAGTCACGGTTGTGTGTGTCTGTTTGTTGCAGGTCGAGAAGGTGATGTCAAAGGGGACCTTCTACTTCTCCATCCTGCGGAACCCCGTGACCCTGGCCGAGTCCTCGTTCACCTACTACAAGGGGTCCAGCATGGCGTTCAAGAAGGTGGAGTCGCTGGAGCAGTTTCTGAGTGAGCCCTGGCGCTATTATTCGCCCCGCGACCGGGGCAACCAGTACGCCCGCAACCTGATGTGGTTCGACTTTGGCTTTGACCACAATGCCAACGACACGCGGGACTACGTGGAGCTGGTGCTGCAGGAGATCACCAGCACTTTCCACCTGGTGCTGCTGGCCGAGTACTTCGACGAGTCGATGATCCTGCTGAAGGAGGCGCTGTGCTGGGACTTCAGCGACGTGGTGTCCTTCCGCCTCAACTTCCGCAGCAACGTGACGGTGGGCAGGCTGTCCGACCGTATGGTGGGCCAGGCCCGGGCCTGGAACTCCCTGGACTGGAGGCTGTACCGCCATTTCAACCGGACCTTCTGGCAGCGGGTGGAGCGCTACGGCCTGCAGCGCATGCGCAGTGACGTGCTGGTCCTGCGCAGCCAGCGCCAGGCGCTGACCGAACTCTGCCTGCTGGGCAGCAGCCCCGTGGAGGCCAGCCAGATCCAGGACAAGAACATCAAGCCCTTCCAGTACGGCCGGGCCCGGATCATGGGCTACAACCTCAAGCCGCACCTGGGCAACAGCACCAGGGAGAAGTGCCTGCGCATGGTCATGCCCGAGCTGCAGTACAAGGATCTGCTCGACGCCAAGCTCTTCCCCTTGGCTCCAGCTGGCAAAAACCTTCAGGCTTCGCAGCTCCACTTTTGAGAGAATATTGCCAGGGAGGGCGTGACCGGAACTCGAAATGTTCGCCCGATTTGTTGTACATCATGTCAAAATTAGGCTGGCGAAATGTCGAACTGTACCGTCCCTCGCTGCCAGTTCCTCGCCCGGCCCGATTGGGGGACCGTTTTCAGACCCCAAGTCACGTCAACTGATTTATTGTTCCTTGTTCTCCCCCGCCCCCCCCCTTTCCCCCAATCCTTATTTTTTAATCTGTTCCTGGGATGTGGGCGTCGCTGGCCAAGGCCGGCATTTATTGCCCATCCCCCTAATTGCCCCTCGAGAAGGTGGTGGTGAGCCGCCTTCTTGAACCGCTGCAGTCCGTGTGGTGAAGGTGCTCCCACAGTGCTGTTAGGGAGGGAGTTCCAGGATTGTGACCCAGCGACGATGAAGGAACGGCCGATATATTTCCCAGTCAGGATGGTGTGTGACTGGGAGGGGAACGTGGAGGTGGTGGTGTTCCCATGGGCCTGCTGCCCTTGTCCTTCTAGGCGGTAGAGGTCGCGGGTTTGGGAGGTGCTGTCGAAGAAGCCTTGGCGAGTTGCTGCAGTGTATCTTGTAGATGGTGCACACTGCAGCCAGGGGGCGCCGGTGGTGGAGGGAGTGAGTGTTGAAGGTGGTGGAGGGAGTGAGTGTTGAAGGTGGTGGAGGGAGTGAGTGTTGAAGGTGGTGGAGGGAGTGAGTGTTGAAGGTGGTGGAGGGAGTGAGTGTTGAAGGTGGTGGGTAGCGTGTCCATCAATCAAGCTTGCTCTTGTCCCAGTGTTTATGGTGAGATGTATATTTAATAACGGGAGGATTTTTTGCAAACAGCATATGATAATGAATTAGTGATTGCCCATTGAATTAAAGTGCGGTAGCCTAGTGGTGATGTCACTGGACCAGTAATCCAGAGACCGGGACTAATGACCCAGAGACCCAAGGTCAAATCCCACCACGGCAGCTGGGGAATTTAAATTCAGTAAATTGCATAAATCTGGAATAAAAAGCCAGTATCAGTGATGGTGACCATGAAACTATCGGATTGTCGTAAAAACCCATCAGGTTCACTAATGTCCCTTTAGGGAAGGAAATTTGCCGCCCTTACCCGGTCTGGCCTATAGGTGACTCCAGACCCACAGCAATGTGGCTGACCATTAACTGACCCTCTGGAATGGCCCAGCGAGCCTCAGTACCAAACCGCTCCGACAAAGTCAGCGCCGTGGGAACACCTTCACCACACGGACTGCAGCGGTTCAAGGCGGCTCACCACCACCTTCTCAAGGGGCAATTAGGGATGGGCAATAAATGCCGGCCTTGCCAGCGACGCCCACATCCTGTGAATGAATTAAAAGAATATAACAACAGTTGAATGTTGGGGACGGTGGTAAACCCACCACGGGAATTTGACCAGTTTGCGTTCTGTGTTAAATCAATCTGGAAATTAAAAAAAAGTCAGGATCTTGGAGCTGTCGTGTTTCCGTACTGGAATGTCAGCCTAGTTTTATGTGCTCCAGGGAATTGAGCACATAAAACTAGGCTGACACTCCCAGTGCAGTGCTGAGGGAGCGCCGCACTGTCGGAGGGGCAGTACTGAGGGAGGGCCGCACTGTCGGAGGGGCGGTACTGAGGGAGCGCAGCACTGTCGGAGGGACAGTACTGAGGGAGTGCCGCACTGTCGGAGGGACAGTACTGAGGGAGGGCCGCACTGTCGGAGGGGCGGTACTGAGGGAGCGCCGCACTGTCGGAGGGGCAGTACTGAGGGAGGGCCGCACTGTCGGAGGGGCGGTACTGAGGAAGCGCCGCACTGTCGGAGGGGCAGTACTGAGGGAGCGCAGCACTGTCGGAGGGACAGTACTGAGGGAGTGCCGCACTGTCGGAGGGACAGTACTGAGGGAGTGCCGCACTGTCGGAGGGGCAGTACTGAGGGAGTGCCGCACTGTCGGAGGGGCAGTACTGAGGGAGCGCCGCACTGTCGGAGGGGCAGTACTGAGGGAGCGCAGCACTGTCGGAGGGACAGTACTGAGGGAGTGCCGCACTGTCGGAGGGGCAGTACTGAGGGAGCGCCGCACTGTCGGAGGGGCAGTGCTGAGGGAGCGCCGCACTGTCGGAGGGGCAGTACTGAGGAAGTGCCGCACTGTCGGAGGGGCAGTACTGAGGGAGCGCCGCACTGTCGGAGGGGCAGTACTGAGGGAGCGCAGCACTGTCGGAGGGGCAGTACTGAGGGAGCCCCGCGCTGTCGGAGGGGCAGTGCTGAGGGAGCCCCACACTGACGGAGGGGCAGTACTGAGGGAGCCCCACACTGTCGGAGGGGCGGTACTGAGGGAGCGCGGAACTGAGGGAGCTCCGCACTGTCGGAGGGGTGGTACTGAGGGAGCCCTGCACTGTCAGAGGGGCAGTACTGAGGGAGCGCCGCACTGTTGGAGGGGCAGTACTGAGGAAGTGCCGCACTGTCGGAGGGGCAGTACTAAGGGAGCGCCGCACTGTCGGAGGGGCAGTACTGATGGAGCGCTGCACTGTCGGAGGGGCAGTACTGAGGGAGCGCGGTACTGTTGGAGTGCCGCACTGTCGGAGGGGCAGTGCTGAGGGAGCGCCGCACTGTCGGAGGGGCAGTGCTGAGGGAGCGCCGCACTGTCGGAGGGGCAGTCCTGAGGGAGCGCCGCACTGTCGGAGGGGCAGTGCTGAGGGAGCGCGGTACTGTTGGAGTGCCGCACTGTCGGAGGGGCAGTGCTGAGGGAGCGCCGCACTGTCGGAGGGGCAGTACTGAGGGAGCGCCGCACTGTCGGAGGGGCAGTGCTGAGGGAGCGCCGCACTGTCGGAGGGGCAGTGCTGAGGGAGTGCCGCACTGTCGGAGGGGCAGTGCTGAGGGAGCGCCGCACTGTCGGAGGGGCAGTGCTGAGGGAGCGCCGCACTGTCGGAGGGGCAGTCCTGAGGGAGCGCCGCACTGTCGGAGGGGCAGTGCTGAGGGAGCGCGGTACTGTTGGAGTGCCGCACTGTCGGAGGGGCAGTGCTGAGGGAGCGCCGCACTGTCGGAGGGGCAGTACTGAGGGAGCGCGGTACTGTTGGAGTGCTGCACTGTCGGAGGGGCAGTGCTGAGGGAGCGCCGCACTGTCGGAGGGGCAGTGCTGAGGGAGTGCCGCACTGTCGGAGGGGCAGTGCTGAGGGAGCGCCGCACTGTCGGAGGGGCAGTGCTGAGGGAGCGCCGCACTGTCGGAGGGGCAGTCCTGAGGGAGCGCCGCACTGTCGGAGGGGCAGTGCTGAGGGAGCGCCGCACTGTCGGAGGGGCAGTACTGAGGAAGTGTCGCACTGTCAGATGTTAAACCGAGGCCCCGACTGCTCTCTCAGGTGGTCACTATTTCAAAGAAGAGCAGGGGAGTTATCCCCGGTGTCCTGAGAATCAATCTTTATCCCTCAATCAACATAACAAAAAAAACAGATGAAGTGGGTCACATTGCTGTGTGTGGGAGCTTGCTGTGCGAGAATTGGCTGCCGCGTTTCTCACATTACAACAGCGACCACACTCTCCAAAAAAACACTCCAGTGGCTGAAAGCTCCTGGTGATTTCCGGTGGCCGTGAAAGGCGCTATATAAAGCCAAGTCTTTCCTAAAACCCAACTGGTTGACTGGTGCCCCCTTTACGGAAGGTGGGCTTCCGTCCTTGACCTGGTGTGGGCCTGTGCGTGACCCACGACCCCGCGTGACGATCTGCGCCCCGCGGCGGCCTGGCGATGTGCTCCAAACACGGGCATGGGTCATGAAGAACCCCTAACCTCTGACCTCGCCGTGGTGGGTGGGGAGTGAGTGAGGGGCGGGCGATTAATACCAGCCTTGCCCAGCCACGCCCATATCTCCAGAATGAATTGTGTGGGGGGTGGGGTTTCTTTTTAAATGATGTTACAAAAATCGGGCCTCAAAGGCTTCGCGATCACAACGTTAGCCCACGTCCGCATCGCGCGCATGCACATCGACCCCATCGCCCATTCGCGATCCCACCCGCCATTCAGCTACAGACGTCGGTTTGCCATGGTGGCGTGGAATCGCCCCGTGGCGCCAATCCCAGCGCCAGACCGGTCCGCGAGAGAAAGGCTCGCCGCGTTGACACGGCGGGTCGTGACACGGACAGACCGCGAGAATTATCTGCTTGTTCTCCCCCCCCCCCCCTCCCCCCAAGCTCTCCGCCCTTGCCTCCTTCAGGACCCTCCTTCACGCCGACTCCATGACCCAGCCTCTGACCGCCTGCCCCACTATCCCCATGGGGGGGGGGGGGTCTGCGTGTGACCCGCCCTCGGTCGTGGTCTGACTCAGCGCTCCCGTTGAATCGCCTTGTTGGACGCCGATGGCGCTGATTGAATGCAATTTGTTGTTGGCGGAGGACGATGTTCAGTGCACAAGACCCCGGCCGGCGACTGGAATGCCATCCTGGACTGTCCCTTCATTTTCCTCATCTTGTGTTACATTTCCAGGTGGATCATTATGGGATGTACCATTGACTTCATGCCCCCATTGCTGGAAATGATATTCTGTAGCCCATGGTTATGCAATGAGTGCATATATACTGTAATAAATCCCATGTTGGTGAGCTTACCTAGCCTGGGTCATGTGCCTGTATATTTTCTCTGTCTGCCTCTCTTGACTCCTCTGCCACATCGGTACATTTTAATCCGAAGCTTTACGCGGTAACAGGCCATTCAGCCCAACGGTATCAGCTGTGGCTCAGTGGGCAGCACTCGCTCGTCTTGGAGTCAGAAAGTTGTGGGTTCAAGGCTCGCTCCGGGGACCTGATCACAAATATCTCGGCTGACACTCCCAGTGCAGTACTGAGGGAGTGCCGCACTGTCGGAGGGGCAGTGCTGAGGGAGTGCCGCACTGTCGGAGGGGCAGTGCTGAGGGAGCGCCGCACTGTCGGAGGGGCAGTGCTGAGGGAGCGCCGCACTGTCGGAGGGGCTGTACTGAGGGAGCGCCGCACTGTCGGAGGGGCGGTACTGAGGGAGCGCCGCACTGTCGGGGCGGTACTGAGGGAGCACAGCACTGTCGGAGGGGCAGTGCTGAGGGAGTGCCGCACTGTCGGGGGGGGCGGTCCTGAGGGAACGCCACTGTTATATGCTATGCCTGAGCTAATAAAGGCAAGTATCCCGTATGAATGAATGATCATTAACTCAGCGAAGGATTCGTTGTTTTGAAGTAATTTCCGCTGCACTTTGTTTAACGGTTATTGGTATTTCTGTATTGCTGCGGAGAGGCTGTTTGTGTTGTACGTTTAGAGTTACGAGAATTATCGGGGGTCGAAATTGGTTCTGGCCGTGTTTGCGACGGTGTTACCGCCGGGCATTAGCGCGGCCTCAAAGTCCGAAATTGTGTTTGTACGCCCAAAGAGGAGAGAGTGGCGCTCGAGAGTGGCGTCGTGCAGGAACCTTCGGGCGGGAGCTTGGGAGGTCGGCTGAATATCGCGACGGACTGCCGCAACGCTAGAAAATAAACGGGAAGTATAAGCGAACAATAACATCTCCGACCCACACACACACACACCTCCCCGCTCTTAAAACTAATGGAAACAGGCAGAAATGAATAAAGAGTAAAACTTACCGTGTTTTCTGGGCGATAACGGCCGAGATCTGCTCTTTAACGCCAACTTTTTCCTGTTTGTGCAGCTGCCAAATAAAGCAGATTGCGTGAGCGAGGGGGCGTTGCCCGCCGGACGATGTCACCGCGCGGGTATTGACAGCTGGCACGGTGTTGCCTCTTGGTCCCTCTGCCAAAGAGCTGGCTGGATTTAGAAACATAAAAAATAGGTGCATTATTCGGCCCCTCGAGTCTGTACCATTCAATATGATCATGGCTGATCCTCTATCTCAACACCATATTCCCGCTTTCTCCCCATACCCCTTGATGCCTTTTGTGTCTAGAAATCTATCTGTCTCCCTCTTAAATATATTCAGTGACTTGGCCCCCACAGCCTTCTGTGGTAGAGAATCCCACAGGTTCACCTCCCTCTGAGTGAAAACATTTCTCCTCATCTCAGCCCTAAATTTCCGACCCCGTATCCTGAGACTGTGACCCTTTGTTCTAGACTGCCCAGCCCGGGGAAACATCCTCCACGCATCCAGTCTATCCAACACCGTCAGAATTTTATACCTTTCAATGAGATCCCCTCTCATTCTTCTAAACTCCAGTGAATACAGACCCAGTCGACCCAATCTCTCCTCATACGGCAGTCCTGCCATCCCAGGAATCAGTCTGAGACGTCGACGACGCTTACGGTCGAAGGTCGGCCATTGCCGTCGGCGAGCACCGGTGCTAACCGGCGGCGCTACCCGGCGAATTTCGGCCCCGTAGTCTGCGGTCGCTCACCGGTTCCGGCAGAATTCGTCCTCGGATCGCGCCATCGACCGGCAACAGCGGAAACAAATGCGATGGGATTTTATTCCCAGTTTGGAATCGCCGAGTTTGTCGCCAATGGATTAGCAGGGTGCAATTCTTACAGGGCGCCCTGGGAAAGCGGAGCGACTTTATCAGCACGGCCCTGTGATTGAATTACGCTGCTTAACCTCGCCCCTGGGTGTTCTCACATTACGTCCCTTGTCACTGGATTTTAAAATAGGTGATTCATTGTGAGGCAGCAACGCTTGATTTGGCCCAAGGCAGGACGAGCGATCTGGATTTAATGCTGCCGAAGGACCCCAGTACCATGGAGGGACTTGTGAGAAGCTGGTGTTCTCCTTGGAGCAGAGAAGGTTAAGGGGAGATTGAAGAGGACTCAGGAACAGTAAATACAGCAACAACTTTTATTTATATAACGCCTTTAACGTATTAAAATGTCACAATGCGCTTCACAGGACAAGTCGACATCGAGCCACTTAAGAAGAAATTAGGGCAGGTGACCAAAAGCTTGATCAAAGAGGTCGGTTTTAAGGAGCATCTTAAAGGAGGAAAGAGAGGTAGAGCGGTTTAAGGAGGGAGTTCCAGAGCTTGGGCCCCAGGCAGCTGAAGACACGGCCACCGATGGTGGAGCGATTATAATCAGGGATACTCTAAAGGGCAGAATTAGAGGAGTGCTGAAATAGATTTTAGAGATAGGGAGGGGCGGTACTGAGGGAGCGCTTCACTATCAGAGAGGCAGTACTGAGGGAGCGCCGCACTGTCGGAGGGGCAGTACTGAGGGAGCGCCGCACTGTCGGAGGGGCAGTACTGAGGGAGCACCGCACTGTCGGAGGGGCAGTACTGAGGGAGCGCTGCACTGTCGGAGGGGCAGTACTGAGGGAGTGCCGCACTGTCGGAGGGGCAGTACTGAGGGAGTGCCGCACTGTTGGAGGGGCAGTACTGAGGGAGCGCTGCACTGTCGGAGGGGCAGTGCTGAGGGAGCACCGCACTGTCGGAGGGGCAGTACTGAGGGAGCGCCGCACTGTCGGAGGGGCGGTACTGAGGGAGCGCCGCACTGTCGGAGGGGCAGTGCTGAGGGAGCGCCGCACTGTCGAAGGTGCTGTCTTTCAAATGAGACGTTAAAACTGTGGACCACTCTGCTCTCTCAGGTGGACATAAAAGATCCCAGGGCAACTATTTGGAAGAAGAGCAGGGGAATTCTCCCCGGTGTCCTGGGACCAATATTTAGCCCTCAATCGACATGAAAACAGATGATCACGTGTCTGTGGGAGCTTGCTGTGTGTAAATTGACTGCCGCGTTTCCCACAACAGACACTTCAAAAAAAATGTACTTCATTGGCTGTGAAGTGTCTTGGGACATCCGGTGGTAGTGAAAGGCGCTATATAAATGCAAGTCTTTCTTTCTACACATCTTTGGACACAGTTCACGTTTGACGAGGATATTTGCGTTTGCCACTGGGACGAGAATTTGTTTAACAACATCTGAAACATATATCGTTTGGGGTTTTTTTGTGGACTGGTGCAATATTTGAATAAATGGGTACTCAAAGTACATCTTTCTGCAACCTACAGGCTAGGGAGTCTCTCTGCAAATTACTCTTGCCTGAAATATATTCTCACATACAAACCCTTCTAAAATTGGCAATTTGCACTCTGACCCTTAAATTTTCAAAGAGGTGATTTTGAACACTGCTGTAAATTCAATCGATTTCACCAGAGAAGAGGCCAATAATCCAACAATGACCTTCATTTATATCGCATCTTTAACGTAGAAAAATGTGGCGAAGGTTTTCACAGAAGCGTCAGTCAGCGAGTTCGGGACACGAGGTCAGAATACACGCGGTAACCAACGACCAAACCGTGAGTGGCTGGAGAGAGTGCGGTGTGCTGGGGCCGGGGGGTGGGGGGGCACTGGGGTACAGTGTCAGTATTCGATGGACGGATGCGTAAGCTGCTCCGAGAGTAATATGCTCACTGCGGTATATTCTCCACGGCCTCACAAATGCACACGTCCAAGATGGCTTCAGCTCCGTTTATTGTATTTACAGCAATGGCTGCAGTACCACAGTAGTCCACTCAGTGGCGCAGTAGTCCACTCACCTACTCTGCAGTCTCTGAAAACCAGGGAGGACCTGAGGAAGTCAGTAGGAATATGAATAAGGAATTCGAGGACCAGGCCCTCAAATCTACCACCAAGCTCATGGTCTACAGGGCTGTAGTGATACCTGCCCTCCTGTATGGCTGAGAGACATGGACCATGTACAGTAGACACCTCAAGTCGCTGGAGAAATACCACCAACGATGTCTCCGCAAGATCCTACAAATCCCCTGGGAGGACAGACGCACCAACGTTAGCGTCCTTGACCACGCCAACATCCCCAGCATCGAAGCACTGACCACACTCGACCAGCTCCGCTGGGCAGGGCCACATTGTTCGCATGCCCCAGACACGAGACTCCCAAAGCAAGCGCTCTACTCGGAACTCCTTCACGGCAAGCGAGCCCAAGGTGGGCAGAGGAAACGTTACAAGGGACACCCTCAAAGCCTCCCTGATAAAGTGCAACATCCCCACCGACACCTGGGAGTCCCTGGCCCAAAGACCAGTTCGCCCTAAGTGGAGGAAGTGCATCCGGGAGGGCGCTGAGCATCTCGAGTCTCGTCGCCGAGAGCGTGCAGAAACCAAGCGCAGGCAGCGGAAGGAGCGTGCGGCAAACCAGTCCCACCCTCCCCTTCCCTCAACCACTGTCTGTCCCACCTGTGACAGGGACTGTGGCTCTCGTATTGGACTGTTCAGCCACCTGAGGACTCACTTTTGGAGTGGAAGCAAGTCTTCCTCGATTCCGAGGGACTACCGATGATGATGGTGTGTGTGTGCTTGGCCCATGCAGCAGAGCAGGTCTCCAATCGTCTTGGATTCCCTTGGCACTGGACCAAGACTGAGCTCTGTCAAGCCCGTATGGTGGTCGGTGTGCAACGGCATCCACGCACAGGCATCGTCCACCCTCTTAAAATGAAGTTGAGGGACCTGGTCTCATCAGTCACCTTCGAACGCGTTTTGGTGTGGAAGCAAGTCACCCCCGGCTCCGGGGGAGTGCCGAAGATGAGGAAATCAACAATGGGACTGAGCCAAAGGAAGATGGCTGGCAAATAGCTTGGTCAAAGAGTTGAGTTTTAAGGAGGGTCTTCAGGAAAGCGAGGGAGGTGGAGAGGTTTAGGGAGGGAACTCCCGAGATTCGGGCCCAGGCGGCTGAAGGCACGGCCGCCAATGGTGGGGGCGGTCGGGGTGAGGGAGGCGCAGGGGGCCAGAGTTGGAGGAGGGCAGAGTTCGAGGGTTGTAGGGCAGGAGGAGGTCGGAGGTAGGGGAGGAGAGAAGGGCGGCGGTGGGGCTGGGGGTGGGCCACGAGGGATTTAACCTGGGAGCCAATGTAAGGCAGCGAGCACAGTGGGCGATGAGTGAGAGGGACCTGGTGCGAGATAGGGAGTGAGTAGGAGAGTTTGGTCGATGAGGGAGGGGGAGGGCGGTGATTGGTCGATGAGTGAGGGGCCAGGCGGCGATTGGTCGATGAGTGATGGGGAGGGCGGTGATTGGGTGACGAGTGAGGGGGAGGGCGGTGATTGGGTGACGAGTGAGGGGGAGGGCGGTGATTGGTCCATGAGTGAGGGGGAGGGCGGCGATTAGTCCATGAGAGAGGGGGAGGGCGGTGATTGGTCGATGAGTGAGGGGCCAGGCGGCAATTGGTCGATGAGTGATGGGGAGGGGGGTGATTGGGTGACGAGTGAGGGGGAGGGCAGTGATGGGTCGATGAGTGAGGGGGAGGGCGGTGATTGGTCCATGAGTGAGGAGGAGGGTGCCGATTGGTCCATGAGTGAGGGGGAGGGTGGCGATTGGTCGATGAGTGATGGGGAGGGCGGTGATTGGGTGACGAGTGAGGGGGAGGGCGGTGATTGGGTGACGAGTGAGGGGGAGGGCGGTGATTGGTCCATGAGTGAGGGGGAGGGCGGCGATTGGTCGATGAGTGGGGGGGAGGGCGGTGATTGGTCCATGAGTGAGGAGGAGGGTGGCGATTAGTCCATGAGAGAGGGGGAGGGCGGCGATTGGTCGATGAGTGAGGGGCCAGGCGGCAATTGGTCGATGAGTGGGGGGGAGGGCGGTGATTGGTCCATGAGTGAGGAGGAGGGTGCCGATTGGTCCATGAGTGAGGGGAAGGGTGGCGATTGGTCGATGAGTAAGGGGGAGAGTGGCGATTGGTCCTTGAGCGCGGGCGGGCGGTGATTGGGCGAATGGTGAATGGAGCGGGCGGTGATTGGCCTTTGCGGGGCCGGGTGATTGGCCGATGAGTGGGGCGGGCGCTGATTGGTGAATGAGTGAGTGGAGCTGGCGGTGATTGGTCCTTGCGGGGCCGCGTGGTGATTGGCCGATGAGTGAGTGGGGCGGGCGTTGATTGGTGGATGTGTGAGTGGGGCGGACGCTGATTGGTGGATGAGTGAGTGGGGCTGGCGGTGATTGGTCCTTGCGGGGCCGGGTGATTGGCCGATGAGTGGGGCGGGCGCTGATTGGTGAATGAGTGAGTGGAGCTGGCGGTGATTGGTCCTTGCGGGGCCGCGTGGTGATTGGCCGATGAGTGAGTGGGGCGGGCGTTGATTGGTGGATGTGTGAGTGGGGCGGACGCTGATTGGTGGATGAGTGAGTGGGGCTGGCGGTGATTGGTCCTTGCGGGGCCGGGTGATTGGCCGATGAGTGGAGCGGGCGCTGATTGGTGAATGAGTGAGTGGGGCTGGCGGTGATTGGTCCTTGCGGGGCCGCGTGGTGATTGGCCGATGAGTGAGTGGGGCGGGCGCTGATTGGGCCGGGCGGCGGTGCGGTGGGCGCGGGTTGCCCGGGGCAACGCTGGGCTGAGGCGGAGCCCAAGATGGAGTCGCTGTGCGAGTACCTGATGTACTTCCCGGCCGGCCCGCTGGCCGACTACCGGCGCTACCGCGGCCTGCCCCGCCGCAGCCACCTGTACCTGGGCGAGACGGTGCGCTTCGTGCTGGTGGTGCGCTGCCGGGGCCGGGAGGAGGGTGAGAGCGAGCCCGAGGCCCAGCTCCCGCCCGGCCCGGCCTGGCGCCGCCTGTCCGCCTCGCTCTCCGCCCTGGCCAGCGTCTGCCCCGGCCTGCGCCGCCCCGACCCGCCGCTGGAGGACGAGCCGCCGCCGGAGGGCCCGGGCCCGGGGGGAGAGCTGGGCCTCGGGCTGGGGGCTGCTGACCCGCCGCCACCGCCCCACCACCGGCCCGCACACAGCGACAGCGCCGGCTTCCGCCACTGCCGGCCCCTGCTCACACACAACGGCGGCCCGAGCCAGGTGAGGGGGAACTGGGGGGGAGACTGGGGGGAGGGAGAGACTGAGGGAGGGGGGAGAATGGGAGGGAAGGAGGGGATGGACTGGTGTGTGTGTGGGTGGGTGGGGGGGGGGGAGAGAATGGCGCCCTGCCCCTCCCTGGGGTCCGTGTCTCTCCCCGCGCCCTACCCCCGGGGTCCGTGTCTCTCTCCGGGGTCCGTGTCTCTCCCCGCGCCCTGCCCCCGGGGTCCGTGTCTCCCCGGGGTCCGTGTCTCTCCCCGTGCCCTGCCCCCGGGGTCCGTGTCTCTCCCCAGGGTCCGTGTCTCTCCCCGGGGTCCGTGTCTCTCCCCGGGGTCCGTGCCTCTCCCCACGCCCTGTCCCCGGGTCCGTGTCTCTCCCCGGGGTCCGTGTCTCTCCCCGCGCCCTGCCCCCGGGGTCCGTATCTCTCCCCGCTCCCTGCCCCCGGGGTCCGTGTCTCTCCCCGGGGTCCGTGCCTCTCCCCACGCCCTTCCCCGGGTCCGTGTCTCTCCCCGGGGTCCGTGTCTCTCCCCGCGCCCTATCCCCGGGGTCCGTGTCTCTCCCCGCGCCCTATCCCCGGGGTCCGTATCTCTCCCCGCGCCCTGCCCCCGGGGTCCGTGTCTCTCCCCACGCCCTGCCCCCGGGGTCCGTATCTCTCCCCCGCGCCCTGTCCCCTGGCTGGGGGCACACAGGGCATCTTTCCACTGTCTGCAGGTGGCACACAAACACCTGGCCAGGGTGGTCAGTGAGCGGGGTATAACTGTGACCTGGTTCGTCACCGGGACAAAGTCATCTGGGCCACAGGGCGAATCGCTCTCGGACAGGCCGCACTTGAACGAGTCGCGCTGGCGCATGTTGCGTTACAGCAGGTCACACCGGGTCGAGTCCCACCAGGCCAGGTAACTTGGACATGGTGAAGGAGGAGTTAGTGGAGACATTTGATAGCATAAAAATTGATAGAAGTATTAAAAAGGCTGGCTGTATTTAAAGTAGATAAATCGCCAGGAGCGGATGGGATACCTCCTCGGATGCTCAGGGAATTGAGGGCGGAAATCGCGGAGGTACTGGCCATAATAGTGGGGGGTTGCCAGACGACCGGAGAATTGCAAATGTTACACCATTGTTCGAAAAAGGGTGTCGAGATAAACCCAGCAACTGCAGGCCAGTCAGTTGTACCTCGGTCTTGGGGAAGCTTTTAGAAGCAGTAATCGGGGACAAAATTAACAGTCACTTGGATAGGTGTGGATTCATTAAGGAAAGCCAGCACGGATTTGTTAAAGGCAAATCGTGTTTAACTAACTTGATTGGCCCAGAAATCACGGCCTCCCCAGAGTGTGTATGGACCCGGGAAGACATCGCCAAAGCTGGTTTTCTGTGCACAATGCGCATGCACTGAAAGCTGGCTTTTCCGATCTGTCAGGCTCCAGCCTGACAGATCCTCCGCATCTCCGGAGCCAGGACATTTGCAAGGGCAAGATTGCAGTCTTTACCTATATCTTGCCCAGAAAATGTCCTGAAAACTCTTGCGCCTGATAAAAGCTGGCGCATAGCCTACTGTTACATGTGTAACAGTTTTAATACACACAAACATTAAAAATAAAATTTAAAGAATACATTTTATTAAAAACCCTGCCCACTACTGTAAGTTTATTTTGAACCATAATTTTAAAAAACTTAAATATAATATTTTTTTTCTCAAGACATTTATTAACTTTAATTTCAATTAATTTTAAATATGTGAGGTGTGTTTTTTGTTCTGTGCACAATATTCCAACTGAGGCTGAGCCAGTGATTTATACGGTTCGAGCGTGATGATATGGGTACGCTGGTTGACTGGTGATGCCAATTGGTTAGAGGTGTGCTGGTGCCAGTGGTCACAGTCGGTTGAAAGCATGTTGCTAGATGGTTTGGTGGCAGGGCTGGATTGCTGGTACAGAGGGTTCACTGCAGTTGGTTCAGTGCCCAGTGCCAGTATTGTGTGATGCCTGTTCATGATGAATATGTTGTTTGCAGTATGTGGTGGTCACGATTCTGTTTCTCAGATGCATGCTTAACTAAGACCGCCTATTTCCACCTCCGTAGCATCGCCCGTCTCCACCCCTGCCTCAGCTAATCCGCTGCTGAAACCCTCATTCATGCCTCCATTACCTCTATTCCAACGTGCTCCCGGCTGGCCTCCCACATTCTACCCTATGTGAACTAGAGGTGATCCAAAACTCGACTGCCCCATGTCCTAACTCGCACCGAGCCCCGCTCACCCATCACCCCCTGTGCTCGCTGCCCCGTGTCCTAACTCGCACTGAGTCCCACTCACCCATCACCCCCTGTGCTCGCTGCCCCGTGTCCTAACTCGCACCCAGTCCCGCTCACCCATCACCCCCTGTGCTCGCTGCCCCATGTCATAACTCGCACCGAGTCCCGCTCACCCATCACCCCCTGTGCTCGCTGCCCCGTGTCCTAACTCGCACCCAGTCCCGCTCACCCATCACCCCCTGTGCTCGCCGACCTACATTGGCTCCCGGTTAAGCAACGCCTCGATTTCAAAATTCTCATCCTTGTTTATAAATCCCTCCATGGCCCTCGCCCCCTCCCTATCTCTGTAATCTACTCCAGCCCTACAACCCTCCGAGATGTCTGCGCTCCTCTAATTCTGCCCTCTTGAGCATCCCTGATTATAATCGCTCCACCATCGGTGGCCGTGCCTTCTGTTGCCTGGGCCCCAAGCTCTGGGACTCTCTCCCTAAACCCCTCCGCCTCTCTACATCTCTCTCTTCCTTCAAGCCGCTCCTTAAAATCTACCTCTTTGACCAAGCTTTTGATCACCTGTCCTAATTTCTACTTATGTGGCAGGGTGTCAATTTTTTAATCTCATAATACTGCTGTAAAGCGCCTTGAGACGTTTCACTATGTTAAAGGCGCTATATGTTGTTGATAAGTTGATTGACTCATTAATACTTTGAGTTTACCTGAACAGACGTATTAGTTGACAACTCACCGGGGTCACAACACCTCCCAGTTAACTTGAGTTGTGTGTTGGTAACGTGACCAATGCGTCTCACTTCCCTGGACTGTATCAGCGACCTTATTGTTGAAAGTTGTGTTGCTAGCAGTTTGTTTACCGCTCCGTGTATATCTAATATCGGTTACCTGCAGTGTACTGGCATATTGGTTATTGTATTTCAGCTCCTTTATGTACGGAAACATGGAGGAGCCATGCCATTTGACTGTTACTGACAGTTTCTCAAAACAGTGATGTTCTTCTTGTTGTCCAAAGCACTGACCACTTGGTTTTTATACTGAATCGGGACGTGTTGTCTCGCCCGTTGTCACAAACCTCCACAATTGTGACTGTTGCAGCCGGGTACGTGTAGTCTGAGCAAGACTGACTGCTAGAGAGTGGGTTCAGCCAGGCCACCATGTTACTCCAGCACATGTTATAAAATCCAACGTGTGTCGAATGCACACATCTAAATGTGGACCGTACGTGCTAGATGTCGGCTCCTGGTCTGGCAGCTCCTCCGTTTTACAATTCTCATTCAAGCGTTCGAATCCATCCATTGCTCCTTTCCCTATCTCTGTAACCTCCTCCAGCCCGCCGAGATCTCTGTGCTCCTCCAATTCTGGACTCTCGCGCATCCTCCGATTTCCGTCATCCCACCATCGGCGGCCGTACCTTCTGTTGCCTGGGCCCCAAGTTCTGGAACTCCCTCCCTAAACTTCTCTGCCTCTCTCCTCCTTTAAGACGCTCCTTTAAAAACTTCCTTTTGGAGCAAGCTCTTGGACCTGTCCTTACGTGACACGGCGTCAAATTGAATCTGATACCGCCTTGGGACGTTTCACTACGTTAAAGGTGCTGTATAAGTCGTCGTTGGTATGGTTGGTTATGCAGTTTTAACATGTAAATGTTAAAGTTAAGAGCACAGTTGCCTCTAAATTACCTGCTATGCATTTCTAATTAAATCGCAAGAACATAATAAAAATTAGGAGTCGGCCATTCAGTGAGATCACGGCTGATCTTCGACCTCAACTCCACTTTCCCGCCCAATCCCTTGGGTCCCTTCATATTCAAAAATCTATCGATCTCGGCCTTGAATATACTCAACGACTGAGTCTCCACAGCCCTCTGGGGCAGAGAATTCCAAAGATTCACCACCCTCTGAGTGAAGAAATTCCTCCTCATCTCAGTCCCAAATGGACGACCCCTTATCCTGAGACTGTGACCCCTGGTTCCAGACTCCCCAGCCCGGGGGAAACATCCTCCCTGCATCTACCCTGTCAAGCCCTGTAAGAATTTGTATGTTTCAATGACATCACCTCTCATTCTTAACTCTAGAGAATATCGGCCCAGTCTGTTCAATCTCTCCTCATAGGACAATCCCCCCATCCCAGGAATCAGTCTGGTGCACCTTCGCTGCACTCCCTCTATGGCAAGTATATCCTTCCTTAGGTAAGGAGACCCAAACTGTGCACAATACTCCAGGTGCGGTCTCACCAGGGCCCTGTATATTTTCAATAAGATATCTTGGGGTGGAAATTCGGCTGCACCTCAGTCGGGGCGGTGAATGGAGCGATATATTTGCCGCCGGCAAATGGTTTGTGTCTGCCGCCGCAAAATTCCCCAGCTGGGCCCTGAGTGTCCCGGCGGGCGCTGGGAGCTTGCCGCCTGCCCGCACGTGCTCATTGCCGGCCCTCCTGGCGCTAAGAGGGACGGCAGAAGACCAAAAATCCAGCCCTTCACTCAAATCCTCCTGTGATAAAGTCGCTCGAGCTGGTCGCATTCTCGTCTCTTGATTGAGAAGGCTGTGGCTTAGCCCCCCCCACCCCCCCCCCCCCCCGTCTCCGACCTGAACACACAACATAGGCGGACACTTGCGTTTGCCCCGCAGGAGTGCTGCGTTGTTGCAGGTGAATCCTTTTGCACGGGATACTAACCCGAAGTCCCATCTCCCTGTTCAGGCGGGCACGATAGAGCGCATGACACGATCGGATTAACAGCTGGGCGTTCTCTGGTACCTTGGCAAGCATTCTCTCCCTCAGCCACCCAGAACTGATCACCTGGCGATGAGTTCACACCCTGTTTGTGGGACCGAGCTCTCTACATGTTGGCTGCCTTGTTTACCGACAAAGGGATGCCTCAAAAGTAATTAGTCAATTATATAGAGCTTTGGGATGACCTGAGGGCACAATAAAAAAGCAGTGTGTAAATGCAAGGCTCCTCTCCTTTCTTTATGTCCCTCGACATTTCATAAACTGAGGCACACAGACGGAGGCCATTCGGCCCATCGAGCCTGTGCTAGCTCATGGAAAGCGATCCAATTAGTCCCACTCCCCAATGACCCTGCAAATATTTCCTCCTCCTTTCCTTAGTATACAACAACAACTTGTATTTATTTAGCACCTTTAATGTCGACACCTTCCCAAGGCACTTCACAGGAGTGTTACAAGACAAAACAAAAATTTGACGCCGAGCTATGTAAGGAGTCATTAGCGCAGGTGACCATCATCATCACAGGCGGTCCCTCGAACGAGGATGGCTTGCTTCCACCAGAGTTCACAGATGTTTCAATGAAGGACCCGATGTTCCAGGTCCTGAACTCCAGTTGAGGGGGTGGAAGATGCCTGTGGGTGGATTTTTTTAACGTGGGGTGACCGTTGCACACCAGCCACCACACGGGCTTGACAGAGCGAGGTCTTGGTCCAGTGGCAAGGGTTAACCAGGACGACTGGAGAACAGCTCTGCTGCACGGACCTAGTGCGCGGGCCCGTGCTGCCCCTGGGCCCTCGGCTCTGCTGGGCCCCGTACCCTCATTCGCCGCACCTTCGCCCACGATGTTCCAAGGCCCGGCACTCCAGCCCTATTTATAGCCCCGACCTGCGGTGGTGTTCTCACACAGGTCGGGGCGCTTTATACCACACCCCTGATTAACTGAGTGACCATGGTCCAACACCACCACCATGGGGTCTCCTCTTTTCGCCCAGGGAGCAGAGACAGACGAGCATTTAAAGCAACTTGCTCCCCCACTAACATGGCTTGTTACAATTGGGCGTAGGTGACCAAAAGCTAGGCCAAAGAGGTCGGTTTTAATGAGCGTCTTAAAGGAGGAGAGAGAGGCCGAGAGGTTTAGGGAGGGAGTTCCAGAGCTTGGGGCCCAGGCAACAGAAGGCACGGTCACCGATGGTGGAGCAATTATAATCAGGGATGCTCAAGAGGGCAGAATTAGAGGTGTGCAGACATCTCGGGGGGGTGGGGGGGGGGGGGGGGATGTGGGGCTGGAGGAGATTACAGAGATAGGGAGGGGCGAGGGCCATGGAGGGATTTGTAAACAAGGATGAGAATTTTGAAATGGAGGAGTTGCTTAACCGGAAGCCGATGTAGGTCAGCGAGCACAGGGGGTGATGGGTAAGCGGGACTCGGTGCGAGTTAGGACAGGGGGTGATGGGTGAGCGGGACTCGGTGCGAGTTAGGACACGGGGCAGTGAGCACAGTGGGTGATGGGTAAGCGGGATTCGATGCGAGTTAGGACAGGGGGTGATGGGTGAGCGGGACTTGGTGCGCGTTAGGACACGGGGCAGCGAGCACAGGGGGTGATGGGTAAGCGGGACTCGGTGCGAGTTAGGACACGGGGCAGCGAGCACAGTGGGTGATGGGTGAGCGGGACTTGGTGCGAGTTAGGACACGGGGCAGTGAGCACAGTGGGTGATGGGTGAGCGGGACTTGGTGCGAGTTAGGACACGGGGCAGCGAGCACAGTGGGTGATGGGTGAGCGGGACTCGGTGCGAGTTAGGACACGGGGCAGTGAGCACAGTGGGTGATGGGTGAGCGGGACTTGGTGCGAGTTAGGACACGGGGCAGCGAGCACAGTGGGTGATGGGTGAGCGGGACTTGGTGCGAGTTAGGACACGAGACAGTGAGCACAGGGGGTGATGGGTGGGCGGGACTTGGTGCGAGTTAGGACACGGGGCAGCGAGCACAGGGGGTGATGGGTAAGCGGGACCCGGTGCGAGTTAGGACACGGGGGCAGCCGAGTTTTGGATCAGCCCAAGTTTACGAAGGGTAGAATGTGGGAGGCCGGCCAGGAGTGCGTTGGAATAGTTAAGTCTGGAGGTAACAAAGGCACGGATGAGGGTTTCGGCAGCGGATGAGCTGAGGCAGGGGCGCAGATGGACGATGTTATGGAGGTGGAAACAGGCGGTTTTAGTTTTGTCGCAGATAAGTGGCTTTTATGTTACTTCCGTTGTCTTGCAGGCAATATCATTTGATCATTTCCTGCTCACTTAACCCATTGCAGTTTTGTGGTAACGAGGAGGCCATTCGGCCCCTCGAGCCTGTTCGGCCATTCAGTCCGATCACGGTCGATCTGCGACCTCGACTCCAATTACCTGTCCTTCCTCGCTAGATCCCCTTTACGAACAGAAATCTATCTCCCGACCTATTGACCCAGAATCCACAGCCTTTTGTGGGACGGGAGTTGCAGGGTGCCACTTGGAACGCGCTGTGTGTCGTGTGGCTGTCACGTTCCCCACATTACAACCCTGACCACACTTCCAAAGCACTTCATTGGCTGTGAATCGCTTTGGGATGTCCCGAGGTCACAAGGCCATGTCGATGCGAATACTTTCGATTGAGAAATGAAGTGCGTGTCAGCATAAAATGGCTCCTGGGCAGCGGCTCGGTTTGTTGCTGCCATTTCCCTTCTCACCTGTCTTCATGTCTCCTTATGTGGCTCGATGTCAGACTGTGCCTGATAACGCTCCTGTGAGGCGCGTGGGACGTTAAAGGTGCTGTACAAATGCAAGGTTGCTGTTGATCCTTCTCAATATGCCTCCTAATTTTTCAATTCTGCCGTTTATGCATCTCCTGCTTTTCACATCAGCACATGGTGCAGTCATTCTATTGTATTTTGTGTGTATGTATGTGTTCCCCAGCCCTTTCGTTCTGCTCCTTCTGAAAATGCTCATTCATCTGTTAGTACAGCGCTTCTGACGGAGGTTTCTTCATCATCATCATCATCATCATAGGCAGTCCCTCGGAATCGAGGAAGACTTGCTTCCACTCTTAACATGAGTCCTTGGGTGGCTGAACAGTCCAATACGAGAGCCACAGACCCTGTCACAGGTGGGACAGACAGTGGTTGAGGGAAGGGGAGGGTGGGACTGGTTTGCCGCACGCTCCTTCCGCCGCCTGCGCTTGGTTTCTGCACGCTCTCGGCGACGAGACTCGAGGTGCTCAGCGCCCTCCCGGATGCACTTCCTCCACTGAGGGCGGACTGGTCTTTGGCCAGGGACTCCCAGGTGTCAGTGGGGGATGTTGCATTTTATCAGGGAGGCTTTGAGGGTGTCCTTGTAATGTTTCCTCTGCCCACCTTTGGCTTGTTTGCCGTGAAGGAGTTCCGAGTAGAGCGCTAGCTTTGGGAGTCTCGTGTCTGGCATGCAGACAACGCCTGCATCTACGCACATTCAGAGGCTGAACTCCAGGACATAGTCGACGTATTTACTGAGGTGTACGAAAGCACGGACCTTATGCTAAACATCTAAGACAAAGGTTCTCCATCAGCCTGTCCTCGCCACACAGCACTGCCCCCCAGTCATCAAGATCCACGGCGCGGCCCTGGACACCGTGGACCATTTCCCATACCTCGGGAGCCTCCTATCAACAAGAGCAGACATTGACGAGGAGGCTCAACACCACCTCCAGTGCGCCAGTGCAGCCTTCGGCCGCTTGAGGAAAAGAGTGTTCGAAGATCAGGAGGCTTCGCAACAGAGATGTCTATTCTCTGCCCAGACGCTAACTGACCTGCCATGTGTTTCCGACGCTTTCTGCTGTTTGCTGTCAGGACTTGTTTGCTGTCAGGACTTGCTCGCCCTGCATCCTGTTCACAGGTCTGGAATCCTTCCTGAACTGTTCTAACAACACTGCGAAGTTGCCAATAATCGAAGAGTAAACTTGCCATAGCCATTGTATCGTCGATATTGCAGCTCAGAAGGAGGCCTATTGAGCCTGTGTTCTTTAGCGAGTCCACTTTCGCTGTATCTCTCTTAGATTCTTCATTTTCAATTATTTATCCAATTCCCTTTTATTAGGAAAGGCTGAGCAGGCTGGGGCTCTTTGCAATACAAAAGAAAAGGCTGAGGGGCAATCTGATAGGAGACTTGAGCACAAGATTCTAGGCTGACACTCCAGAGCAGTGCTGAGGGAGCGCCGCACTGTCGGAGGGGCAGTGCTGAGGGAGCACCGCACTGTCGGAGGGGCAGTGCTGAGGGAGCACCGCACTGTCGGAGGGGCAGTGCTGAGGGAGCGCCGCACTGTCGGAGGGGCAGTGCTGAGGGAGCGCCGCACTGTCGGAGGGGCAGTGCTGAGGGAGCGCCGCACTGTCGGAGGGGCAGTGCTGAGGGAGCGCCGCACTGTCGGAGGGGCAGTGCTGAGGGAGTGCCGCACTGTTAGATGAGACATCAAACCAAGGTCCCGTCTGGGTGGACGTAAAAGTTCCCACAGTCCTATTTCGAAGAAGAGGAGCCAAGTGCTCCCCGGTGTCCTGGGCCAATATTTATCCCTGAGCCAACATCACTAGCAAGCAGATGATCTGGGTCATTATCACATTGCTGTTCACAGGAGCTTGCTGTGTGCAAATTGGCTGCTGCGTTTCCCACATTACAACAGTGATTATGCTTCAAGGTAATCCATTGGCTGAACAGTGACTTGGGACATCCCGAGATCGTGAAAGGCACTGTGTAAATACACGTCTTTCCACAAGCGACCATCAATGCAGAGATTAAAATTATACGTATTTACAGCACAGAAAGAGGCCATTTGGCCCCACCGCTCCGTGCCGGGGTTTATGCTCCACACCAGCCCCCTCCCACCCCTCTACATCTCACCCCATCAACATATCCTTCTATTCCTTTCTCCCTCATGTGTTTATCCAGCTTCCCCTTAAATGCATCGATACTATTCGCCTCAACCCCTCCCTGTGGCAGCGAGTTCCACATTCTCACCGCTCTCTGGGTAAAGAAGTTTCTCCTCAATTCCCCATTAGATTTATCAGTGACTGTCTTGTATTGGTGGCCTCTAGTTTTGCTCTTGCCTGCAAGTGGAAACATTCTCTGCGCCTACCCTATCGAACCCCTGCATCATCTTGAAGACCTCCATCGGATGGGCCATTCCTCAGTATTCTCTGTTCTGGAGCAATGAGCCCCTGCCTGTTCAATCTTTCCTGATATTGCCTCAGTTCTGCAAAGAAAGAATATAAAGAGAAGTGGAAAAGGCAGGTGAATAGGATTAGGCCGTGCCAGGTGAAGTGCTTGCACTGACACCCGACACGGTGAGCTCAATGGCCACCTCCTACTTTCATTTTCACATGCAGGTGCAGCAAGTGATCAGGAAGGCAAATGGAATGTTGGCCTTTATTGCAAGGGGGATAGAGTATAAAAGCAGGGAAGTCCTACAACTGTACAGGGAGTTGGTGAGACCACACCTGGAGGACTGCATACAGTTTTGGTCTCATTTAAGGAGGGATATACTTGCATTGGAGGCAATTCAGAGCAGGTTCTGGCTAAGATCAAGTGTAACTGACCTGACCAGCCACCATGACCTCCGGGTGGTTTCTCCCTGGTCAGGAAGGTATATGCTTGCTTTTTTGGAAACAGGAGGTGGGTGGGGTGGCTTGACCCATCCACCTCCACGGAGGTGTGTGGGGTGGCTTGACCCATCCACCTCCATGGCACGAACCTGGTATTGCAGTACTTCCAGGAACGGTGCAGTGGCTCTAGGCCTTTTGGCTAAGAGCATTGGCGCAGAGTGATCCTTGGCATGTGCAAGGTGACCTCTGGCGTTTGTGATTTGACAAAGAATTGGAATGATTGGCTACGAATTTATAAAAAAAAAAAAAAAAATTCAGAGCAGGTTCACCAGGCTGATTCCTGAGATGAAAGGATTGTCTTATGAAGAAAGATTGAGCAGGTTGGGCCTGTACTCATTGGAGTTTAGAAGAATGAGAGGTGATCTTAGTGAAACGTTTAAAGTTCTGAGGGGACTTCACAGGGTAGAAGCAGAGAGGATGTTTCCCCTCGTGGGGGAATCTAGAACTAGAGGGCATAGCCTCCGAATAAGGGGTCGCCCATTTAAAACTGAGATGAGGAGGAATTTGTCTCATAGGGTCGTGAATCTGTGGAATTCTCTGCCCCAGAGAGCTGTGGAGGCTGGGTCATTGAATATATTTAAGTTGGAGAGAGAGAGAGATTTTTGAACGATAAGGGAGTGAAGGGTTATGGGGAGCGGGCGGGGAAGTGGAGCTGAGTCCATGATCAGATCAGCCATGATCGTACTAAATGGCGGAGCAGGCTCGAGGGGCCGAATGGCCGACTCCTGCTCCTATTTCTTACATTCTTGTATGTTCTTGTCATTAGAATTTGCAATGCAAGTGGTCGAAGTGTCTGAGCTTTATATGCCCATCATCATAGGCGGTCCTACGCGCACCATTATGCTGAACTGCAATCCGAATGGCCTCTGTTAGAGGGCATTGAGGTTACGAAACAGTGAGGTTAATCTTGGTGTCTTTTGAAACCTTTTAGCGGGGCATGGAAGTGTGAATTTTAGGACAGTGCCCGGTGAAAATAAAACCGTGTTTGCTCCGACTCGGAATCCACCCGCGTGGGCCCGCTGGGGTTGACTCGTAGTTGGCAGTACTCGCGAAATAAATTGTTCATCATAAAATCACATCTTTCACCGTTGCAGTGCGCAGGGTTGAAAGGGAGAGGATTTTTTGCTCTCTGCTGTGAATTGCCGCATTAAAACGACAGGGCAAATCAATACATTGTTAACGGAATCATAAATGCTCGGAGTGCTGAGGAATGTGGAATTGGATTTTGGCTACGTGCTGCATAAGTTGCCTGCTAATGTCACCCGAGACCTTGCTTGTTCGGCTGCTCGCTGACAATAGATTATGTAAATCTGCTTGCTATTTTACTGGAGTATTCTCCAGCATGCTTTCATTAACCAGGAGCTCCATCATACGCTGCTAAAAGCCTCTGAGGACACTTTGAAATTATTCAAGAGAGGGGAATTAAAATCGTGCGTGAGAATAGAGTGTGGAGCCATTATATCGAATCCGCAGTGCTCAGCATTTAAACTGCAGCACTTTCTGCAGCAGCTGCTCAGGCTATTGCCCACAACTTAAACTTTTTGCAGTTATAGATAATATCAGAAATAGTCGCTTCTCGGCCTTTTGGCTAAGATCAAGTGTAGTATCTGTTCTCGGCCTTTTGGCTAAGATCATGCGTAACTGACCTGACGGGAGTAACCACCATAACCCCGGGGTGGCTCTCCCTGGATCAGGAAGGTATATGCTTGCTTTTTTGGAAATAGGAGGTGGGTGGGGTGGCTTGACCCATCCACCTCCATGGCACGAACCTGGTATTGCAGTACTTCCAGGAACGGTGCAGTGGCTCTAGGCCTTTTGGCTAAGAGCATTGGCGCAGAGTGATCCTTGAATGGGCCCAAGGTGACCTCTGGCGTTTGTGATTTGACAAAGAATTGGAACGATTGGCTACGAATTTCAAAAAAAAAAAATAATAATATCAGAAATAGCAGCAGGAGTCAGCCATTCGGCCCCTCGAGCCTGCTCCGCCATTCAATAAGATCATGGCTGATCCGATCACAGACTCAACTCCACTTCCCCGCCCGCTCCCCGTAATCCTGTCTTGTATGCTTTTAGGACCTGATGTACATAGAATGTATAGCCCAGAAAGAGGCCGTTTGGCCCCACCGCTCTGTGCCGGGGTTTATGCTCCACACCAGCCCCCTCCCACCCCTCACCATCTCACCCCATCACCATATCCTTCTGTTCCTTTCCCCCTCGTGTGTTTATCCAGCTTCCCCTTAAATGCATCGATACTATTCGCCTCAGCCCCTCCCTGTGGCAGCGAGTTCTACATTCTCACCACTCTCAGGGTAAAGAAGTTTCTCCTGAATTCCCGATTGGATTCATTAGTGACTGTCTGATATTGATGGCCTCTAGTTCTGGTCTCCCCCACAAGTGGGGACATCTTCTCTAAGTCTACCCTATCGAATTCCTTCATCATCAATCGAAGCGAGGATGACTTGCTTCCATGCCAAAAAAGGGATGAGTTCACGGGTGTTTCAATGAAGGACCTAATATTCCGGATCCCGAACTACATCCTGAAGGGTGGAAGATGCCTGTGAGTGGATTTTTTTAACGTGGGGTGGCCGTTGCACAAAAGCCACCACACGGGCTTGACAGAGCGAGGTCTGGGTCCAGTGGCAAGGATTAACCAGGACGACTGGAGACCAGCTCTGCTGCACGGACCCAGTGAGCTCACATATCGCAGTGTGGGCTGGCCCCATGCTGCCCCTGGGCCCTCGCCTCTCCTGGGCCCCGATCATTTTAAAGACCTCGATCAGGTCACCTCTCAGCTTTCCCTTTTCTAGAGAAAAGAGCTCCAAACTGTTCAATCTTTCCTATTAGGAATAACCATTCGGTTCTGTATCATCCTTTTCTCCGCACCTGTTCCAGTGCCTTGGTATCCGTGTTATAATATGGAGACCAGAACTGTGCGCAGTGCTGCAAGTGTGGTCTCTCCAAGGTTCCATACAATAACAAGACTTTTCAATTCTATCCCTCTCGAAATGGACCCTGGTAATTCCTGATGAAAGTTTAATGCGTTTGAGCTCTTCAAGGCAATTGCTGTGGACAAGAGCCATGCTGCGGCCTGTACAACTATGTTGAAATGTCTGTGCATATACACACTTGGATTGGCCAGAGTCTGCATTCAGAATTCCCAGGTCAGGCAGGGCACGGGTTAGGTGCAAATTAAAGCTCCCTCTATTCTGACCCACAGCATCATGATATTACTACAACGAGAATTTAGGTATCACCCGTGGCTCAGTGGGTAGCACCCTCGCCTCTGAGTCAGAAGGTCATGGGTTCAATCCTCACTCCAGAGACTTGAGCACAAAATCCAGGCTGACATTCCCAGTGCAGTGCTGAGGGAGCGCCGCGCTGTCGGAGGGGCAGTGCTGAGGGAGCGCCGCGCTGTCGGAGGGGCAGTGCTGAGGGAGCGCCGAGCTGTCGGAGGGGCAGTGCTGAGGGAGCGCCCCCCCCCGTCGGAGGGGCAGTGCTGAGGGAGCGCCCCCCCCCTGTCGGAGGGGCAGTGCTGAGGGAGCGCCCCCCTGTCGGAGGGGCAGTGCTGAGGGAGCGCCCCCCTGTCAGAGGGGCAGTGCTGAGGGAGCGCCCCCCTGTTGGAGGGGCAGTGCTGTGGGAGCGCCCCCCTGTCGGAGGGGCAGTGCTGAGGGAGCGCCCCCCTGTCGGAGGGGCAGTGCTGAGGGAGCGCCCCCCTGTCGGAGGGTCAGTGCTAAGGGAGCGCCCCCCCCTGTCGGAGGGGCAGTGCTGAGGGAGCGCCCCACTGTTGGAGGTGTCGTCTTTCAGATGAGACATTAAACCGAGGCCCCGTCTGCCCTCTCGGATGGACGGAAAAGATCCCACGGCCAATAGTTGAAGAGCAGGGCAGTTCTGGTATTTATCCCTCAACCAACTTCACTAAAAAAACAGATTATCTGGGTCATTATCATATTGCTGTGTGTGGGAGCTTGCTGTGCTCAAATTGGCGTTTCCCACATTATAACAGTGACTACTCTCCAAAAGGAGTTCATTGGCTGTAAAGCGCTTTGAAACATCCTGAGGTTGTGAAAGTTCTTTCCGTCAAACAAAGCCCTAGCAATTAAAAAGTTAGTCTGTAACATTTGTAAAGTCTATACTCAATATCTACCACCTTATTTCAGTCCTAATTCTCTCTCTCTCCCACTCTTCCCCATTCTCAGTTATTCTCTTGCTCTCCCTCCGTCCCTTGTATCTCCACATACCACCCATTATTCCCCGAAGGCAAGCAATAAGGGAATCAGTTGTGAGTCCGTTACCAGTGCTGCCCTTCAGTAAAGAGGAATTTGTGAATACGCAAGTGGAAGCTTTGACTAAATCGTACTTTCCACCTGCTCTTCCTCAGAGGTTTATCAATTAACCCCCCCCCCACCCTCCACTTGGGTTTAATCCGAGGGTCCCATTGATGCTGCTAATCAGTTTTGCAGTCTGTTATACCTTTTCAAAATATGCTGCCCCCGCACTGCCCTCCAAAATACGCCTGGGATCTGGCATGGTACATCCATGTGTGCTTGCAGATAAACTTCACACTTCCACTTGCAAACAATGAAGTTTCCAATCCTGCCACTTTTTGTCTCCCGTTTTTTTCTTCCTGGAGACACTGATTCTTGTTTGGGATATGGTCCCACAGGAGCCGGAAGCCCTCTCCGACCTTGCCCAAGTGGCTAACTCCCCACACTCGAGCCAAATCTGTTTTTATTTCTTTTACGAGATGTGGGCGCCGCTGGCAAGGCCGTCCCCACCCCCGAATCGCCCTCGAGAAGGTGGTGGTGAGCCGCTGCTGTCCGCACTGGGACATGGGGGAACTCCGAGTCACACACCACCCCGACTGGGGAAATATATCGGCCGTTCCTTCATCGTCGCTGGGTCACAATCCTGGAACTCCCTCCCTAACAGCACTGTGGGAGCACCTTCACCACACGGACTGCAGCGGTTCAAGAAGGCGGCTCACCACCACCTTCTCGAGGGGCAATTAGGGGGATGGGGCAATAAATGCTGGCCTTGCCAGCGGCGCCCACATCCTGTGAATGAATCCCCCCAAAGAATGATTCATTGTAGTCTTAGCAGCAAATGTGTGTTTATTTTGAAATAGAAATATTTCTCCTAGCAGAGGAAGTGGTTGTTCACAGAACAGAGGAATGGATGGAAAAGTGAGTAATGTTATTGAAGTTGTTATATAACCATTAGAAATCATTGCACCCTCAGGGGATATCTCATCGTGCTTCTCAACCTTCGAAGTGTGGCAGTGTCGGAATGTCAGTAAATGCAGCAATAAATGTATAGCAAGATCCCACAAACAGAAAATGATTGAATCAACCTTATCTCTTTTGTTTTAGAGGTGTTATCTATCTCTTAGTTCCTCCAGCCGCCCAAGAACAGGCCATTCAGCCCCTCGAGCCTGTCCTGCCATTCGATGAGATCGTGGGTGATCTATATCCCAACTCCATCCACCTGCCTTGGCTCCATATCTTTTGATATCTAGCGCTAGCAAAAATCTGTCGCTCTGTGATTTTAAATGATTAACTGAGCTAGCGTCGACTGTTTTTTGTGGGAGAGTTTCACACTTCGATCACCCTTGGCATGAAGAATTGTTTCCAAAATTCTCTTCCGAATAGCCTGGCTCTGATTTTAAGGTTATTTCCCCTTGTCCTGGACTGCCCCCACCAGCGGAAAACGTTTCTCTCCATCTACCCTATCCGTTCCTTTCAAAATCCGACAAACGTCAATCAAATCAGCCCTTAACCTTCCAGGCAATACAAGCCTAGTTTCTGTAATCCCTCCTCATAGTCTAACCCTTGGAGCCCGGGTAACATTGTGCTGAATCTGCACTGCCCTCCTCCCAAGGCCAATATGCCCTTTCGAAGGTGTGGGGCCCAGAATTGTACACAGTGCTCCAGGTGTGGTCTCACCAGGGCTTTCTATGCTGCAGAAAATCTTCCTCCTGTTCATAATTTAGCCCTCTAGATATAAAGGCTAACACGCCCACTTGTCTTTGATTATTTTTTGTACCTCAACTCTCTGTTCCGCCAATTTTGACTTCTCCATCCCCGAATTCCTTCACCAACCACTGGTGGCCGTGCCTTCAGCTGCCTAGTTCCTAAGCGTTGTAATTTTCTCGCCTAAACCTCGCTACCTCTCTCTCCTCCTTTGACGCTCCTTAAAACGTACCTAAGTGTCAGTCGTGGCTCAGTGGGTAGCACACTCGCCTCGGAGCGTTCCGCCTCGGAGAGTTCCACTCCAGGGACTTGAGCACAAATAAAATCTGGGCTGACACACCCAGTGCTGTGCTGAGGGAGCGCCGCACTGTCGGAGGGGCAGTACTGAGGGAGCGCCGCACTGTCGGAGGGGCAGTACTGAGGGAGCGCCGCACTGTCGGAGGGGCAGTACTGAGGGAGCGCCGCACTGTCGGAGGGGCAGTACTGAGGAAACGCCGCACTGTCGGAGGAGCGGTGCTGAGGGAGCGCTGCACTGTCGGAGGGGCAGTATGAGGGAGCGTCGCACTGTCTGAGGGGCGGAACTGAGGGAGCGCCGCACTGTCGGAGGGGCCGTGCTGAGGGAGCACCGCACTGTCGGAGCGCTGCGCTGTCGGAGGGGCAGTGCTGAGGGAGCGCCGCACTGTCGGAGGGGCACTGCTGAGGGAGCGTCGCACTGTCGGAGGTGCCGTCTTTTGGATGAGACGTTAAATCGAGGCCCCGTCTGCGCTCTCGGGTGGGCGTAAACGATCCCATGGCACTATTTCGAAGAGGAACAGGGGAGTTATCCCTGATGTCCTGGGGGCCAATATTTATCCCTCAATCAACGTAACAAAAACAGATTATCCGGGTCATTATCACATTGCTGTGTGTGGGAGCTTGCTGTGCGCAAATTGGCGTTTTCCCACATCACAACAGTGACTACACTCTAAAAAGTACTTCATTGGCTGTAAAGCGCTTTGAGACATCCGGTGGTCGTGAAAGGCGCTATATAAATCTTTACTTTGTCCATGCTTTTGGTCACCTGTCGTAATATCTCCTTTGGCGTGGTGTCAGTCTTTGGGTGATTGCGCTGCTGTGCAGCACCCAAGGGTGTTTTACCACGTTGCTGGTAGAATTCCCTGCTCTTCCGCTGGTGCTGTGGGATCTTTTTATGTCAACTTGAGCACGTATTCGGGCCTTGTTTTAAAACCTCCTGCAAAAGGCTGTCGCTCCAACAATGCTGCACTCGCTCAGTAACGCACTGAAATGTCAGCCTTGATTCTGTGCATTCGCCTTGGATAGGGACTGGAGCCCACAATCTTCTGACTCACGGGCGGGCAAGCTCCCAACTGAACCAAGTTGATACTTCTGGTTGCATTTATAAACTATGCGTTCCATTATATTAAACTTCTAAATCATTCCATTTGGAAAATGTGCAAGCATAATAAGGTGTAATGACAGCGGAGGAAAGTCAGCGATAACTGGCATTTATAGAAAAATATCCTGAGACATGAGGGGGGGGTGAGGGGAAGTCAGAATCAGCACGGAATAAAGATGCCAATTCAATGCTGATGCAGTAAATCGTTAAGAGTTGGCCCAAAGCTGCATAAAACACGGAAGGTCAGAGGTTGTCAGAAGCTGAATTTTCTATTTTCAGCTTTTAATTGGAATCTGTGCTAAATTTTTGGGCTAAGAATAGTTTTGAAAGCTGCCCGTTTGAGCGGCTGTATTGGAAACTCTTTTGTGCATCACCCTCACTGCTCTCTCCTGTTGCCGTACCACTTCTGTCTTTTGATGAATTGCCATCATATGTCGGTAGCTTTTGCGGTAGATTGCCAAGGACGATAGCAGAACTTGAGAGGTTGGACCGATCAGGCAACACTGAACAGGCCGGGGCGCTTTCCTCTAGAAGAGAGAAGGCTGAGGGGTGATCTGATAGCGGTCTTTAAAATTATGTTGGGGTTTGATGGGGTCGATGTAGCGATGATGTTTCCACTTGTGGGGGAGACCAGACCTCGGGGTTGTGAGTATAAGACAGTCACTAAAAATCAATAGGGAATTTAGGAGAAACTTCTTTATCCAGAGCATACAGCAGGAGGAGGCCATTTAGCCCCTCAAGCCTGATCGCTGTTCAATCATGGCTCCTCTATGACCCAACTCCATATACCCGTCGTTGCTCCATATACCTGCATTCCTTTGGTTAACGATCTATCAATCTCATTTTAAAAATGAACAATTGATCTAGCATCGATTGCCGTTTGCGGAAGAAAGTTCCAAACTTCTCCCGCCCATTGTGTGTAGGAGTGTTTCCAACTTCACTCCTGAAAGGTCTGGCTCTAAATTTTAGACAGTGGCCCTCGTCCTAGACGCCCCAACCAGCGGGAATAACTTCTCTCTCTCTCTCTACTCTATCAGTTCTCGAACATCTTGAGAGAGTGGTGAGAATGTGGAACTCGCTGCCACAGGGAGGGGTTGAGGCGAACAGCGTAGATGCATTCAAGGGGAAGCTGGATAAAGACGTGAGGGAGAAAGGAATCGAAGGATATGGTGATGGGGTAGGGGTGGGAGGGAGCGTAAACCCCAGCACGGAGCGGTGGGGCCCAGTGGTCTGTTTCTGTGCAGTACATTCCATGGAATGTAATTATTTCTCGCGTGGTATGATCTTTACTGCAGCAAACCATCCAAGAGATATTTTTCCTGATGATGTGGCAGCGTTTGTTTCTGCTGGAGAAAAGATCGGGTACTCGGAGTGAGGAAAAGAAAGCTTTCTTGCCTATCCCATTGACCTGTCAGTTAAGACTATGAACAGAAATGAATCTCAGCATTTTCAACTCCGTGCAGTCTGCGTGTCCAGCCCACGCCATCCGTTCTGTGTTGAATTGGGAGACTATCCCATTTTCTGTTTTGGTTCTGTTCAGTGCACATTTTCTGTGCTCTTCCGTTCTTGAACTTAACTCCAGGATGACGTGCCTGCGTCTTTCTAAGTTGCGGTGAGCTGCGTTCCTTTGCTTTCCATCTAAAATACTGCTTGGAAAATATGGGCACAAGAAATAGGAGCAGGAGTTGGCCATTCGGCCCTTTTGAGCCCACTCCGCCATTCAGAAAGATCATGGCTGATCGAGAAAGAAAGACTTGCATTTATATAGCGCCTTTCACGACCACCGGACGTCTCAAAGCGCTTTGCAGCCAATGAAGTTCTTTTGGAATGTAGTCACTGTAGTTATGTGGGAAATGCCAGTTTGCGCACAGCAAGCTCCCACACACAGCAATATGATAATGACCGGATAATCTGTTTTTGTTGATTGAGGGATAAATATTGGCCCCCGGGCACCGGAAGAACTCCCCTGCTCCTCTTAATGGTGCCATGGGATGTTTAACATCCACCCGAGAGAGCAGACGGAGACTCGGTTTAACGGCACCTCCGACAGTGCGGCGATCCCTCGGCGCTGCCCCCTCCGACAGTGCGGCGTTCCCTCGGCGCTGCCCCCTCCGACAGTGCGGCGCTCCCTCGGCGCTGCCCCCTCCGACAGTGCGGCGCTCCCTCGGCGCTGCCCCCTCCGACAGTGCGGCGCTGCTCCCTCGGCGCTGCCCCCTCCGACAGTGCGGCGCTCCCTCGGCGCTGCCCCCTCCGACAGTGCGGCGCTCCCTCGGCGCTGCCCCCTCCGACAGTGCGGCGCTCCCTCGGCGCTGCCCCCTCCGACAGTGCGGCGCTCCCTCGGCGCTGCCCCCTCCGACAGTGCGGCGCTCCCTCGGCGCTGCCCCCTCCGACAGTGCGGCGCTGCTCCCTCGGCGCTGCCCCCTCCGACAGTGCGGCGCTGCCCCCTCCGACAGTGCGGCGCTGCCCCCTCCGACAGTGCGGCGCTGCCCCCTCCGACAGTGCGGCGCTGCCCCCTCCGACAGTGCGGCGCTCCCTCGGCGCTGCGCTGGAGTGTCAGCCTAGATTTATGTGCTGGAGTGGGTCTTGAACCATTGGTTGTAATCGACCAAAATTCCCCGGATTCTAGGGAGGTCCCAACGGATTGAATGGAGTGCCGCACTGTCGGAGACGCAGTACTGAGGGAGCGCCGCACTGTCAGAGATGCTATCTTTCGGATGAGACACAAAATTGAGGCCCTGTCTTTCTCGGGTTGGCGTAAAAGATCACATGGGCACTATTTCAAAGAAGAGCAGGGGCGTTCTCCCCAGTGTCCCAGACAACGTTTATCCGTCAATTAACATCACTGGTCATTATCACATTGCTATTTGTGGGAGCTTGCTGTGCGCAAGTTACAAGTGACTACACTTCAAAAGTACTGCATTGCCTGTAAAGCTGCAGAAAGTTCTTTCCATTGACTCGAAGAGATGAAATTAATTAATCACCGCAGAATGAAGAATTTACCCTGCAGTGCATTGTTGGCATTGCATAGCTCAATATAGAATACACCCTGTGGTGTAGCACGACTGCTGCTATGACAGTAGCACCGAGAACAATGTTTCAGGGATTTAAGAGTCACGAAAACCGCAGGCAAAGTATAAGGGCCTTGAAGGTAATCCAAAATGCAGTTTAATTGTGCAATAAATAATTTAGCACTGCTCGTCCAGAGATGCTCCTGATGTTCTTCTGCCTGAACTCCATATTTTCCATGACTGCTGCCTTTGTGGTCTCTGATGCACTCTTTTTTTCGGCCTCACTGTGTTCTGTGAAGTGCAGAGTGGCTGATTTATCATTCCACTTCTTCATCCCACTCGCAGCTGCTTCATCGATGGATTTGCTCATGGCTCAGTGGGTAGCACCCTCGCCTCTGAGTCTGGAGGCCGTGTGTTCAAGTCACACTCCAGGGACCTGTCAAATATCTAGACTGACACTTCCAGTGCAGCGCTGAGGGAGCGCCGCACTGTCGGAGGGGCAGCGCTGAGGGAGCGCCGCACTGTCGGAGGGGCAGCGCTGAGGGAGCGCCGCACTGTCGGAGGGGCAGCTTTTCGGATGAGACGTCAAACCGAACCCCCGTCTGCGCTCTCAGGTGGACATGAAAGGTCCAATGACACAATATTGAAGAAGAGCAAGGGAGTTGTTCCCGGTGTCCTGGCCAATGTTTATCCCTCAATCGGATGATCTGGTCATGATCACATTGCTGTGTGTGGGAGCTTGCTGTGCACAAATTGGCTGCTGTGTTTCCCACATTACAACAGTGACTGCACTCCAAAAGTACTTCATTGGCTGTGAAGTGCTTTGGGACATCCTGAGGTGATGAACGACGCTGTTGAAAATCTAAGTATTTCTTTCTTTAGAAGAATGAGGAGTTTAGAAGAATGAGAGGTGATCTTATTGAAACGTATAAGATTCTGAGGGGGCTTGACAGGGTAGATGCAGAGAGGATGTTTCCCCTCGTGGGGGAGTCTAGAACTAGGGGGCATAGTCTCAGAATTCTGTGGAATTCTCTGCCCCAGAGAGCTGTGGAGGCTGGTCATTGAATATATTTAAGGTGGAGATAGACAGATTTTTGAGCGATAAGGGAGTTGAGAGTTATGGGGCGCAGGCGGAGGGGGGGTGGGGGCGGGGACAGTGGAGCTGAGGCCAGGATCAGATCAGCCATGATCTTATTGAATGGCGGAGCAGGCTCGAGGGGTCGAATGGCCGACTCCTGCTCCTAATTCTTCTGTTCTCCGTCTCTGAAGGAGGCAAGCCAGGAGTTGTGTAACACAGAGGCTTTGTCTGTCGTGGCTCAGTGGGTGGCACTCTCGCGCCTCCGAGTCAAATGGTTGTGTGTTCAAGCCCCATTCCAGAGACACTGTTCAAAATTCTGCCGCATATTCTTCCCAAGAAAGTCTGGAACGTGACCTCCTCGCCCAAGCTCTCTCTAATCCGGGAAAAAGCCAGCTGATCCATCGTGGCATTAATCTCAGACAAAACCTCCCAAAAAGAAATGTGTGCCTCTCTTCCTGTTACTGTCTCTCTCTGCTCCTCCGTGACCTCGTCCCCTCCCTATCTCTCTAACCTCCTCCAGCTCGACAACCCTCCGCGATCTCTGCGCTCTTCCAATTCTGGCTTCCTGAGCAACCCCCCCCCCCCCCCCCCACTTCCTTTGCCCCATCGCTGGTGGCCGTGCCTTAAGCCGTCCAGGCCCTTGGCTCTGGAATCCTCTCGCTAAGCCTCTTCACATCTGTGTCTCTCCTCCAGTGTCGGCTAAGGCTCCATGGCTTTCCTACGTTACAACAGTGACTACACTCCAAAAGTACTTAATTGGCTGTAAAGCACTTTGAGGCGTCCGGTGGTCGTGAAAGGCGCTATATAAATGCAAGGCTTTATATGCTGGCAGCACCATGAAAGACCTATAACCGCCAGTCTCCACTCAAGTGTCGTACAGCTCAAAATGCACTTGGATAATCGTGGGCTCAAATCCCCCCACTCCAGGGTTTGTGCTCGACACGTGTCTCTTCCCACCCCCTACATCTATTCCTTTCCCCCTCGTGCTTATCCAGCTTCCTGTTAAATACATCTGTGCTATGCGCCTCAACTATTCCCCGTGGTAGCGAATTGCACGTTTTCTCTGGGTAAAGAAGTTTCTCCTGAATTCCCGACTGGCTTTACTAAATCCGCGATACATGGCCACACCACGAACTTTGTACTTTGTCAGAACCCCATGTGTTACTGCTCCCAGCATTAACAAAATGCCTTCTGCAGTCACCTCCTCTAAAGAACGACACCTCGCGCTGCCCTGCAAAACCATTTCGTTCACACTCTGAGCTTAGAAAATGCACTGCAATCCACTTAGCACCCGCCACAGCTAATCAACGCGGCATGACCTGCTCAAAAATCCATAACTCCCCTCGAGGCAATGCCGTGGAGAATTGATCCACGAGCTTTCAGGCTCCACTCCAGTGTTGCCATATTCATGGGAGTTATATTCAGAGGTGGGTGTTTTTACACATTCTCTCTTCCCTGGATTCCGAAAGAGGCAATTCATGCTTGAAATCCAAAAACAGCAAGGTTAATTCTCGAGGCACTCATCACCCATCAGAATTATCAAAAAATGTTGCATTTATATAGTGCCCTTCACAACCTCCATGTCCCGAAGAACTTGAAGTGCAGTCGCTGTTGTAATGTCGGAAACGCGGCAGCCAATTTGCGCACAGCAAGCTCTCACGAATGGCAATGAGATACTGGCCAGATCATCTGTTTTTTAGTGATGTTGGTTGAGGGATAAATATTGGCCCCAGGACACCGGGGAGAACTCCCTCGCTCGTCTTCAAAATAGTGGCCATGGGACCTTTTACATCCACCCGAGAGGGCAGACGAGGCCTTGGTTTAACGTTTCATCCGAAAGACGGCACCTCCGACAGTGCGGCGCTCCCTCAGCGCCGCCCCTCCGACAGTGCGGTGCTCCCTCAGCGCCGCCCCTCCGACAGTGCGGCGCTCCCTCAGCACTGCACTGCGAGTGTCAACCTAGATTTTTGTGCTGAAGTTTCTGGATTTAGACTCGATCCCATGACCTTGTGACTCCGAGGCGAGAGTGTGACCTTGATTGAACCACGGCTGACACTAGCGGCCAGTGGCTTTTGGCATTGTAGTGATAGCTTCACTGGGACCTATTGCGCTCTGCAATTCCCTAAACCTCCCTCTCCACACCTCCCTCCCCCCCTTTTAAGTTCCACCTTATAACCCACGTCATTGACCAAGCTTTTATTCACCCCTCCTAATACCTCCTCCTTTGCCCCATTTTACTCTCACTGCACCTCTGAAAAGCGCCTTGGAATATTTATTTGCATTAAAGCATCCCTGATTATAATCGCTCCACCATCGGTGGCTGTGCCTTCTGTTGCCTGGGCCCCAAGCTCTGGAACTCCCTCCCCAAACCTCTCTCCCTCTCTTTCCTCCATAAAACCGACCTCTTTGACCCAGCTTTTAGACGCCTGTACTAATTTCTACTTGTGCAGCTCGGTGTCAAATTTTTTAACTCACAATACTCCTGTGAAGCACCTTGGGATGTTTCACTGCGTTAAAGGCGCTATATAAATACAAGTTGTTGTTACAAAGATATATCGATAGATTAAGTGAATGGGCAAAACTGTAGCAAATTAATTTCAATGTCGGCAAATGTGAGGTCATCCACTTTGGACCGAAATAGGATAATAGAGTACTTTCCAAATGGTGAGGCTAAAAACAGAAGGTCCAAAGGGACATGGGGGGTCCAGGTACATCGATCATTAAAATGTCAGGAACAAGTATAGAAAATAATCAAAAAGGCTAATGGGATGCTGGTCTTTCTATCGAGAGGACCAGAATACAAGAGGGTAGAAGTTATGCTGCAGCTGTACAAAGCCCTGGTTAGCCCACAGCTGGAGCACTGTGAGCAGTTCTGGGTCCCACACCTCAGGGAGGGTATATTGGCCTTGGAGGGAGTGCAGTGTAGGTTTACCAGAACTGTACCCGGACTGTAAAGGTTAAGTTACGAGGAGAGATTACACAAACTAGGGCTGTATTCCCCCAACTATAGAAGGTTAAGGGGGGCTCTGATTGAAGGTTCCAGGATATTACGGGGAGCGGAGAGGGTAGATAGAGAGAAATGATTCCCGCTGGTTGGGGAGTCTAGGACTAGGGGCACAGTCTAAAGATTAGAGCCAGACCCTTCAGGAGTGAAATTAGGGAATACTTCTACACACACAGGGTGGGAGAGGTTTGGAATTCTCTTCCGCAAACGGCAATTGGTGCTGGGCCGATTGTTGATTTTAAATCTGAGATGGATAGCTTTATGTTAACCAGAGGTATTAAGGGATATGGGGCAAAGGCGGGTGGATAGAGTTAGGTCACAGATCAGCCACGATCCCATTGAGTGGTGGAATAGGCTCGAGGGGCTGAATGGCCTCCTCCTCTTCCTGTGTTCCTATACAGGTGTTATATAAATATAAGCTGCCGTTCCTGTAGTTGGCCTGGCCAGCCTTCCTTTTCTCGACCAATACAGCTTAACCAATCATTCCCTTGTTTTGTTTGTGGGAACTTGCTGCGTACTCGCTAGCTGCCATGTTTTGTTTGTGGGAACTTGCTGCGTACTCGCTAGCTGCCATGTTTTGTTTGTGGGAACTTGCTGCGTACTCGCTAGCTGCCATGTTTTGCCTCTATGACTGCTCTTCAAAATTCATCGAATGTCTCTGACGTGAAAAGCATTGTGTAAATGCAAGTCCGACCTCGTGTCTCCAGTGTGCTGTGTGTTAGCACCAAACACTATCGAGGCTGGGGGCCAATTGAAAATTTCAAAACTGAGATTGACAGATTTTTTTTTCTTGGGTAAGGGCATTAAACGTTGTGGAACCAAGGCCGGTAGATGGAGTTAAGATACAGATCAGCCATGGTCTAATCGAATGGCTGGAACAGGCTGGAGGGAGCTGAATGGCCGCCTCCTGTCCCTATATTGCTACACAGCATTTGGGTGACGTGTGGGTCGTAATGTGGGGCTACCTTTCATTAGTTAATTAATTAATTAACAGCGTTCCCCTTCTCCCCAACCACCCCCCTTCAAGGGGCAAAATCTAAAACCGAAAAATGTAAAAGAAAATTAATAAATTAAAATATGATTCTGGAGGAGTGATGAAGCACTCCAGTTTCTCCGGTGCCCACCTCTCGCGGAAGGCCGCGAGCGTACCGGTGGACACCGCGTGCTCCATCTCCAGGGACACCCGGGCTCGGATGTAACCGCGGAAGAGAGGCAGGCAGTCGGGCCGAACAACCCCCTCGGCCGCCCGCTATCGCTGCCGGTTGTGTGCGGTGATGAATTCAAGAGTACATCACATGGCATTAAAGGGTATTCCGACCGCTCTAACCCCCCTCCCCACTATCTAGTTGGTACTGAATGTGGTTCAAATATTCCAGAGACAGCGTTGCCAATCTGACCTTGTCTAATGTGCATCTTCAAGCATGTGTCGAGTAAGCAGAGAGTTCCAGGGATAAATCACTGAGAGTCAGGCCGATAACTCACTCACGCTACAGAAAGGTGATAACTTACAGGGCCTGACAGTGCTTGGGCTTATTTCCCGGAAAAGTGCCAAGCTCTGCCTGGATTTTAATGATTAAAGGCAGTCTGTTTCTGACTCTGCACTGTAGTTCATTACTGTGGAATACTTTGAATCTAAAATATTTACACCTCTTAATATTTGATGCTTGGGAAGAACTTATTTATCACTCCCAACCAATTTGGAGTTCTGCTTAATGTTTTAGTACCTCTGGTGCGGAGGAGCTAAGCATAAAACGGCACAGGAAGAGGCCATTCGGCCCATCAAACCTGTGCCAGTTCTTTCAATCAGTCCCACTCCCCCCTGCTCTTTCCCCGCAGCCCAGCACATTGTTCCTCTTCCAGTATTCCCCTTTTGAAAGTTGCTACTGAATCTGCTTCCACCGCCCTTTCAGGCAGCGCGTTCCAGATCATAACTCGCGTAAACAACAAAGAAAGTCCTCTCCTCTCCCCCTGTGGTTCTTTTGCCAATTACCTTTGCAAAGCGTAACAGAACGGCTGAACTGTTCTGACTGATCATAACTGTTGCGCAACATCTCGTTTTATTTTAGTAATCCATTCTCTCCGGTTGTGAAAACAGCGAGGATTAGATCTCTGAAATAAAAACAGAAGTGGCTTCAAATGCAGGACAGGGTCGGGTCAGTCGGCATCTGAATGAGAGAGCCCGGTTAGCATTCGGGGGGGGGGCAAATCCTGCATGAGCGCAGCGCGAACAGTTAGCCATTTTTAATTTTGCTTTCAGGCACCAACAGACTTTTCTGCGTTATACCCGTGTCTGTGAGTTTCCGTAGAATTGCATCACACTGTATGCTACGGCTCAGTGGATAGTGCACTCGCCTCTGAGTCAGAAGGTTATGGGTTCAAGTCCCACTCCAGGGGCAGTACTGAGGGGCCGTCTTTCGAATGAGACGATAAACCGAGTCATCTGCCCACTCAGGTGGACTTAAAAGATCCCGTGGCGCTATTTTGAAGAAGAGCAGGGGTGTTCTCCCAAGTGTCCTGGGGCCAATATTTATCCCTCAATCAACATAACAAAAACAGATCATTATCACATTGCTGTGTGTGGGAGTTTGCTGTGCACAAATTGGCTGCTGCGTTCCTACATTACAACAGCAACCACACTTCAAAAGCACTTCATTGGCTGTAAAGCGCTTTTGAGGTGTCCAGTGGTCGTGAAAGGTGCTATATAAATGCAAGTCTTTTACAGCACAGGCCATTGGGCCCCACCGCTCCGTGCCGGGGTTTATGCCCCACCGCTCCGTGCCGGGGTTTATGCTCCACATCAGCCCCCTCCCACCCCTCTCCATCTCACCCCATCACCATATCCTTCTATTCCTTCCTCCCTCATGTGTTTATCCAGCTTCCCCTTAAATGCATCTGTGCTATTCGCCTCAACCACTCCCTGTGGCAGCGAGTTCCACATTCTCACCACTCTCTGGGTAAAGTAGTTTCTCCTGAATTCCCCATTGGATTTATTAGCATATGTACAGTCCCCGATAGTTATAAAGCTCTCCGCTCTGGCATCGTAAATCTGCCACACAACACGAGCTTGGGTGTAGAGGCGGGATAGTCGGCACTGAGTGACTCTCCAAGATCCAAGTCCCCTTGCAGTACGTAGCCCTGAATCTGTGGCTTGTACGGTGAGACTACCAGGGGCAGGAGGAGGAGGCCATTTGGCCCCTCGAGCCTGTTTCTGTTCGATCATGGTTGACCTGTACCACAACTCCTCACCGCAGTGCGTTGGTACCCTTGACCAAGCTGTCCCCATACCCCATTGGTAAGAAAGACTTGGATTTATATAGCGCCTTTCACGACCACCGGACGTCTCAAAGCGCTTTACAGCCAATGAAGTACTTGTGGAGAGCAGTCACTGTTGTAATGTGGGAAATGTGGCAGCCAATTTGCGCCCAGCAAACTCCCACACACAGCAATGTGATAATGACCAGATAATCTGTTTTTGTTATGTTGATTGAGGGATAAATATTGGCTCTAGGACACCGGGGAGAACTCCCCTGCTCTCTTTCACAATAGAGCCCTGGGATCTTTTACACCCACCTGAGAGAGCAGACGGGGCCTCGGTTTAACGTCTCATCTGAAAGCTGGCAGCTCTGACAGTGCAGCGCTCACTCAGCGCTGCCCCTCCGACAGTGCGGCACTCCCTCAGTACTGCTCCTCCGACAGTGCGGCGCTCCCTCAGTACTGCCCCTCTGACAGTGCAGCGCTCACTCAGTACTGCCCTTCCGACAGTGCGGCGCTCCCTCAGTACTGCCCCTCCGACAGTGCGGCGCTCACTCAGCGCTGCCCCTCCGACAGTGCGGCGCTCCCTCAGTACTGCCCTGTCAGGCTAGATTTTTGTGCTCAAGTCCCTGGAGCGGGACCTGAACCCACAACCTTCTGTCTCGGAGGTGAGAGTGCTGCCCACTGAGCCACGGCTGACACTGTTGTGTCGTTACGTGGCTTGGTGTGTGGTTCTGTTGATAATCGCCTTGGGGGAGGTATTACTCAGTTAGAGGTGCGTTTATCAAATGCAGGATGTGAGAGAGTGCGGAGGTAGTTTAAAATCGACGCAGTGCTGGGCCGAGGCGAGATCGCGAGCATGGTGACTGATGCAGCCTGCGTTTGTCATTTTCCACAGGCAGCACATGAATAATTCTTTCAGTTTTCTCCCGAGGACCAGCCTGCCTTAATTTGCCTTATTGATTCCTCCAAACGTGAAAAGAATCCCAATTTTAAGCACTGATCGCTCAACACTTGGCTTCAGTCTGGTGGGACGAAGCTGAAAATTAACCGCATGGCTGACAGCAGGCAGTAACTCAGGCAAGCACTTCCCTCGTTATAAGCCATCGGAGCTTATAACGGCAAAGTTCGAACCACTAACAAATCACAGCGGCAATCCCAGATGGATTACTGCCCTAAACTTGCTGGCAAGCGTTTGTGGCTGATTTATTTTCTTCGAAACATTTTTTTTTCTTGAAACTTTTACTGCTTGGAATTTTGTACGTCGGGAGCACTGCAGCTGAACTTCAAAAGGTGCTTTAAAAAAGGAGCGGCTAGAGAGGGAAGTGCGCAGAGCGTTCGTCGAGAGAACTGTAAGGTGTCGGCTGTGGTTCAGTGGGTCGTGCTCTCGCCTGACTCAGAAGGTGGTGCGTTCAAGTCCCACTCCAGGGACTTGAACACAAAAATCTAGGCTAACACACTGCCAGTGCTGCACTGTCGGAGGGGCGTACTGAGGTAATGCCGCGCTGTCAGAGGGGCAGTGCTGAGGGAGCACCGCACTGTCGGAGGGGCAGTGCTGAGGGAGCACCGCACTGTCGGAGGGGCAGTGCTGAGGGAGCACCGCACTGTCGGAGGGGCAGTGCTGAGGGAGCACCGCACTGTCGGAGGGGCAGTGCTGAGGGAGCACCGCACTGTCGGAGGGTTAGTGCTGAGGGAGCGCCGCACTGTCGGAGGGGCAGTGCTGAGGGAGCGCCGCACTGTCGGAGGGGCAGTGCTGAGGTAGCGCCGCGCTGTCGGAGGAGCAGTACTGAGGTAGTGTTGCGCTGTCGGAGCGGTGGTACTGAGGGAGTATCGCACTGTCGGAGGTGCCGTCTTTGGGATGAGACATTAAACCGAGGTCCCGTCTGCACTCTCAGGTGGATGTAAAAGATCCCAGGGTACTATTTCGAACAAGAGCAGGGGAGTTATCCTCTGTGTCGTGGGGCCAATATTTATCCCTCAATCGACATCAGAAAAAAAGATTATCTGGTCATTATCACATTGCTGTGTGTGGGAGCTTGCTGTGTGCAAATTGGTTGTCGGGTTTCCCACATTACAGCAGTGACTACACTCCAAAAGTATTTCATTAGGTGTAAAGCGCTTTGGGACGTCTGGTGGCTGTGAAAGTAAATGCAGGTCTTTCTCATTCAGAACATAGAAATGTAGAAACATAGAAAATAGTTGCAGGAGTAGGCCATTCGGCCCTTCGAGCCTGCACCACCATTCAATATGATCATGGCTGATCATTCACCCCTTTCCTGCTTTCTCTCCATACCCCTTGATCCCTTTAGCCGTAGGGCCATTTCTAACTCCCTCTTGAATATATCCAATGAACTGGCATCAACGACTCTCTGCGGCAGGGAATTCCACAGGTTAATAACTCTTGAGTGAAGAAGTTTCTCCTCATCTCAGTCCTAAATGGCCTACCCCTTATCCTAAGACTGTGTCCCCTGGTTCTGGACTTCCCCAACATCGGGAACATTCTACCCGCATCTAATCTGTCCTGTCCCGTCAGAATCTTATACGTTTCTATGTGATCCCCTCTCATCCTTCTAAACTCCAGTGTATAAAGGCCCAGTTGATCCAGTCTCCTCATATGTCAGTCCAGCCATCCCTGGAATCAGTCTGGTGAACCTTCGCTGCACTTCTTCAATAGCACGAATGTCCTTCCTCAGATTAGGAGACCAAAACAGGACACAATATTCCAGGTGAGGCCTCACCAAGGCTCTGTACAACTGCAGTAAGACCTCCCTGCTCCTCTACTCAAATCCCCTAGCTATGAAGGCCAACATACCATTTGCCACCTTCACCACCTGCTGTACCTGCATGCCAACTTTCAATGACTGATGTACCATGACACCCAGGTCTCGTTGCACCTCCCCTTTTCATAATCTGCCACCATTCAGATAATCTGCCTTCGTGTTTTTGCCACCAAAGTGGATAACCTCATATTTATCCACATTATACTGCATCTACCATGCATTTGCCCACTCACCTAACCTGTCCAAGTCACCCTGCAGCCTCTTAGCGTCCTCCTCACAGCTCACACTGCCACCCAGTTTAGTTCATCTGCAAACTTAGAGATATTTCACTCAGTCCTTCACCCAAATCATTCATGTATATTGTAAAGAGCTGGGGTCCCAGCACTGAGCCCTGCGGTACTCCACTAGTCACTGTCTCCCATTCCGAAAAGGACCCGTTTATCCCGACTCTCTTGCTTCCTGCCTGCCAACCAATTCTCTATCCACGCCAGTACATTACCCCCAATACCATGTGCCTTGATCTTGCATACCAACCTCTTACATGGGACCTTGTCAGAGGCCTTTTGAAAGTTTAAATACACCACATCCACTGGTTCTCACTTGTCCATTCCCACTCTACTAGTTACATCCTCAAAAAATTCCAGAAGATTTGTCAAGTATGACTTCCCTTTCATAAATCCATGCTGACTTGGACCGATTATGTCACCGCTTTCCAAATGCACTGCTATTTCATCCTTAATAATTGATTCCAACATTTTCCCCACTACTGATGTCCGGCTAACCGGTCTATAATTACCCGTTTTCTCTCTCCCTCCTCTTTTAAAAAGTGGTGTTACAGTAGCTACCCTCCAGTCCATAGGAACTGATCCAGAGTCGATAGACTGTTGGAAAATGATCACCAATGCATCCACTATTTCTGGGGCCACCTCCTTAAGTACTCTGGGATGCAGACAATCAGGCCCCAGGGATTTATCGGCCTTCAATCCCCAACACAATTTCCCCAACACAATTTCCCGCCTAATAAGGATATCCTTCAGTTCCTCCTCCTCACTAGACTCTCGGTCCCGTAGTACATCCGGAAGATCATTTGTGTCTTCCTGCCTATTCACCAATTTGTTCAATTGGTTTGCCATTTCTTTGTTCCCCATTACTAATTCACCTGAGTCCGACTGCAAGGGACCTATGTTTGTCTTCAGTAACCTTTTTCTCTTCACATATCTATAGAAGCTTTTGCAGTCAGTTTTTATGTTCCCAGCAAGCTTCCTCTTGTACTCTATTTTCCCCCTCCTAATTAAACCCGTTGTCCTCCTCTGCTGAATTCTAAATTTCTCCTAGTCCTTGGGTTTGCTGCTTTTTCTGGCCAATTTATATGCCTCTTCCTTGGATCTAACACTATCCTTAATTTCCCTTGTTAGCCACGGTTGAATCACCTTCCCTGTTTTATTTTTACTCCAGACAGAGATGTACAACTGTTGAAGTTCATCCATGTGATCTATAAATGTTTGCCATTGCCTATTCACCGTCAACCCTTTAAGTATCCTTTGCCAGTCTATTCTAGCCAATTCACTCCTCATGTCGTCGAAGTTAGCTTTCCTTAAGTTTAGGACCCTAGTTTCTGAATTGACTGTGTCACTCTCCATCTTAATAAAGAATTCTACCATATTATGGTCACTCTTCCCCAAGGGGCCTCGCACAACAAGATTGCTAATTAGTCCCTTCTCATTACACATCACCAGGATGGCCAACTAGTTGGTTCCTCAAGAAACCAACCTTAATACACTCCAGGAAATCCTCCTCTACCGCATTGCTACCAGTTTGGTTAGCCCAATCTATATGTAAATTAAAATGGGATCGTCAACCAGAGAGGAACATGGGGCGTTATTGAAATTGTAACTGAATGTTTGAAGAATGTAGTGGTGTCTTTAGTGCAAAATGTTGCTATAATTGGACACCGGTCTTCCAACCAGACATTTCGTGCAGTTGCTTCTTAGTTCTAATACATACTGTACAGCACGAGCACACCCTGCCTGGCCAGGTGCAGTGTAAATGACTCTCCGTGTGATGGCGAGTGTGTTTCTGCGGTTGTGGCTTGGTTTGCGGCTATCTTTGGCAAGCAGGGTTGCGGGTGGGAGGGGGGTCTTATTTTTGCGTTGTTGCAAGAAAGGTTCCCATTGTTAACTGGTGCTGTTTGTGGGCAGGTTGCATTCTCGCAGTCTGTGGTACCTCTGCACACGTTATTCTGGTGCACAAGTGTTGCTGCATTCCTGCAAATTGTTAATGTGCATCTTCTGCAAGAAGTCTTCAATATCTTCCCCCCCCCCCCCCCCCCGCCCCCCACCCTCTCAGCTTGGTGTGTGTGTGCGTGCGCAAAGCGTTTCTTTGCACATTTAATAGAATGAGCCCCTGATTCTGTTGCCTGCCTCAACTGCTGAAGGAGCGGCTTACGTACCTGTCACACGATTTGATCCAGTGGATAATTACATTTAAAATCTGCCATCGAGAGCATGTTAATGGGTTTCAGATTGGTTCTGCAATGTTGGCTGGGATGTCGAAATTAGTCAGTTTTGTATTGTGATGGATTCCACACATCGGTACTTTGCAAACACCGTTTTCTGGTTCGAACGACTTGACCCGTTTCTGTTTTTAAAAAAAAAAAGGCTCGTCTCCCTTCCTCTCGGTTGGCTAGACTAGGCCTATATTCCCCAACGTTTAGAAGAATGCGATGCGATCTCATTGAAACGTATAAAATTCTTACGGGGCTTGACAGAACATAACAACTAGGAACAGGTGTCGGCCATTCGGCCCCTTGAGCTTGCTCCGCCATTCAATATCAGGGCTGATCCGATCTTGGCCTCAGCTCCACTTCCCTGCCCCGCTCCCCATCACCCTTGACTCCCTTATCATTCAAAAATCTGCCCATCTCCACTTTAAATATATTCAATGACCCAGCCTCCACAGCTCTCTGGGGTAGAGAATCCCAAAGATTCACGAACCTCTGAGCAGAAATTCCTCCTCATTTCCGTTTTAAATGGGCGACCCCTTATTCTGAAACTATGCCCCCTAGTTCTTGATTCTCCCATGAGGAGAAACATCCTCTCTGCATCTACCCTGTCAAGCCCCCTCAGAATCTTATGTTTCAATAAGATCACCTCTCATTCTTCTAAACTCCAATGAGTACAGGCCCAACCTGCTCAACCTTTCTTCATAAGACAACCCCTTCATCTCACGAATGAACCTCGTGAACCTTCTCTGAACTACCTCCAATGCAAGTATATCCATCCTTAAATAAGGAGAGCAAAACTGTACGCAGTACTCCAGGTGTGGCCTCACCAATACCCTGTACAGTTGTAGCAGGACTTCCCTACTTTTATACTCCATCCACTTTGCAATAAAGGCCAACATTCCATTTGCGTCCATTCATCTCCGTTTTAAATGGGCGTCCCCTTATTCTCACTGCCTGAAAGTGGTAAAGGCAGAAACCCTCTGCACATTTAAAAAGTACTTGGATGCGCTCTTGAAGTGCCGTAACCAGCAGGGCTACGGACCGAGAGCTGGAAAGTGGGATTAGGCTGGATAGCCTCTTGTCGGCTGGCGCAGACACGATGGGCTGATATAGCCTCCTTCCATGCTGTAAAGTTCTCTGATTCTGACGATTGATTTCCTGACTGCTGTCACTTCAACAGCTGGGGGAACATCTGTCGAGGCCCGAGAGTGAAACAAGAATGCATCACTGGCTCGTGCACAGGAACAGGAGGAGGCCATTCAGCCCCTCGAGCATGCTCCATCCATTGCTGATCTGTGCCCTCCACTCCATTTACCCGCCATAGCCTTACCTAAAAAATCTATCGATCTCAGCCTTTTGCGGGGGGGGGGGGGGGGGAGGGGGGGAGGGGGGAGAGATGGGTGGTGGGGGGGGGGGGGGGGGGAGAGATGGGTGGTGGGGGGGGGGGGGAGAGATGGGTGGTGGGGGGGGGGGGGGGGGGAGAGATGGGTGGTGGGGGGGGGGGGGAGAGATGGGTGGTGGGGGGGGGGGGGGAGAGATGGGTGGGGGGGGGGGGGGGAGAGATGGGTGGGGGGGGGGGGGGGGGAGAGATGGGTGGGGGGGGGGGGGGAGAGATGGGTGGTGGGGGGGGGGGGGGGAGAGATGGGTGGTGGTGGGGGGGGGGGGGAGAGATGGGTGGTGGGGGGGGGGGGGAGAGATGGGTGGTGGGGGGGGGGGGGGAGAGATGGGTGGTGGGGGGGGGGGGGAGAGACGGGTGGTGGGGGGGGGGGGAGAGACGGGTGGTGGGGGGGGGGGAGACGGGTGGTGGGGGGGGGGAGACTGGTGAGGGGGGGGGGGAGACGGGTGGTGAGGGGGGGGGGGGGAGACGGGTGGTGGGGGGGGGGAGAACGGGTGGTTGGGTGGGGGGAAACGGGTGGTTGGGGGGGGAGAACGGGTGGTTTGGGGGGGGGGGGAGAACGGGTGGTTGGGGCTGGGGGAGAGAACGGGTGGTTGGGGCTGGGGGAGAACGGGTGGTTGGGGCTGGGGGAGAGAACGGGTGGTTGGGGCTGGGGGAGAACGGGTGGTTGGGGCTGGGGGAGAACGGGTGGTTGGGGCTGGGAGAGAACGGGTGGTTGGGGCTGGGGGAGAACGGGTGGTTGGGGCTGGGAGAGAACGGGTGGTTGGGGGGAGAACGGGTGGTTTGGGGGGGGGGGGGGGAGAACGGGTGGTTGGGGCTGGGAGAGAACGGGTGGTTGGGGCTGGGGGAGAACGGGTGGTTGGGGCTGGGGGAGAACGGGTGGTTGGGGCTGGGGGAGAACGGGTGGTTGGGGCTGGGGGAGAACGGGTGGTTGGGGCTGGGGGAGAACGGGTGGTTGGGGCTGGGGGAGAACGGGTGGTTGGGGGGGAGAACGGGTGGTTTGGGGGGGGGGGGAGAACGGGTGGTTTGGGGGGGGGGAGAACGGGTGGTTGGGGGGGAGAACGGGTGGTTTGGGGGGGGGGGAGAACGGGTGGTTGGGGCTGGGGGAGAACGGGTGGTTGGGGGGGAGAACGGGTGGTTGGGGGGGAGAACGGGTGGTTTGGGGGGGGGGGGGGGGAGAACGGGTGGTTTGGGGGGGGGGGAGAACGGGTGGTTGGGGCTGGGGGAGAACGGGTGGTTGGGGGGGGGGAGAACGGGTGGTTGGGGCTGGGGGAGAACGGGTGGTTGGGGCTGGGGGAGAACGGGTGGTTGGGGCTGGGGGAGAACGGGTGGTTGGGGCTGGGGGAGAACGGGTGGTTTGTGGGGGGGGGGGAGAACGGGTGGTTTGGGGGGGGGGGAGAACGGGTGGTTTGGGGGGGGGGGAGAACGGGTGGTTGGGGCTGGGGGAGAACGGGTGGTTTGGGGGGGGGGGAGAACGGGTGGTTGGGGGTGGGGGGGGACGGGTGGTTGGGGGTGGGGGGGACGGGTGGTTGGGGGTGGGGGGGACGGGTGGTTGGGGGGGGGGAACGGGTGGTTGGGGGGGGAGACGGGTGGTTGGGGGGGGGGGAACGGGTGGTTGGGGGGGGAGACGGGTGGTTGGGGGGGGCAACGGGTGGTTGGGGGGGGGGGGAAACGGGTGGTGGGTGGGGGGGGGGGAACGGGTGGTGGGTGGGTGGGCGAACAGGTGGTTGGGGGGGGAGAAACGGGTGGTTGGGGGGGAGAAACGGGTGGTTGGGGGGGGGGTGGGAATTGGGTGGGGGGGGGGAACGGGTGGTTGCGGGGGGGGACGGGTGGTTGGGGGGGGGGGAACGGGTGGGGGGGTGCTTGCGTTGTCGTGCGCTCCTTCCTCTGATTGTACTCTTGTTTCCGCGTGCTCGCGGCGAAGAGATTCGAGGTATTCGGCGCCTTCCCGGATGCTTCTCCACTTTGCGTGGATTTGGGCCGTGGATTCCCAGGTGTCGGTGGGGATGGTGCAATTTTTCAAGGAGGCCTTGAAGCGTTTCCTCTGCCCACCTGGGGCTCGCTTACCGAGTTGGAGCTCTGAGTAGAGCGCTTGTTTTGGGAGTCTCGTGTCGGGCATGCGGACAATGTGGCCCAAACAACACAATCAGATCACCCCGTCAATCTTTTACGCCCGAGGGAATGCAAGTCAGGTTTATAAGAACATAACATAACCAATAGGAGCAGGAGTAGGCCATACGGCCCCTCGAGCCTGCTCCACCATTTAATACGATCATTGCTGATCCGATCATGGACTCAGCTCCACTTCCCTGCCCGCTCCCCATAACCCCTTATCCCCTTATCATTTCAGCAACTGTCTATCTCAGTCTCAAATTTATTCAATGTCCCAGCTTCCACAGCTCTCTGAGGCAGCGAATTTCACAGATTTACAACCCTCAGAGAAGAAATTCCTCAACTCAGTTTTAAATGGGCGGCCCCTTATTCTAAGATTATGACCTCTAGTCTCTAGTCTCCCCCATCAGTGGAAACATCCTCTCTGTATCCACCTTGTTAAGCCCCCTCATAATCTTATCATCTTTATAGGCAGTCCCTCGGAATCGAGGAAGACTTGCTTCCACTCTTGAAATGAGTCCTTAGGTGGCTGAACAGTTCAATACGAGAGCCACAGTCCCTGTCACAGGTGGGACAGACAGTGGTTGAGGGAAGGGGAGGGTGGGACTGGTTTGCCGCACGCTCCTTCCGCTGCCTGCGCTTGGTCTCTGCATGCTCTCGGCGACGAGACTCGAGGTGCTCAGCGCCCTCCCGGATGCACTTCCTCCACTTAAGGTCTTTGGGCCAGGGACTCCCAGGTGTCGATGGGGATGTTGCACTTTTATCAGGGAGGCTTTGAGGGTGTCCCTGTAAAGTTTCCTCTGCCCACCTTTGGCCCATTTGCCATGAAGGAGTTCCGAGTAGAGCGCTTGCTTTTCAAGCCACATTGCTGGATGACTCGTAAAGAAGGTCTCTGTTTCCAGTAAGGGCCTTGTCTGTTGCCTCTGGTGACCAAGATAACTGGGGCGATGGGTAGATTTTTGGAATTGAGCTACACTGCTTGGAAAGGCCACTTCTTTATGTGAACCTGCTGCCCACCAAGGCGGAGAGGACTGTGGGGAACTGCGCCCAGTAAGAGATACTCCCACCTCCATGCCCCGGACTGAAGGCCCTTTAGTTTTATCTGCTTGTCCTTATTTCTTTCCAGCGCCCGCCACACAGCCGCCAGGCCCAGTTTTCACACCAGCATATTGCAATTCAAAAAACGCCAGTCTGTTCTGTTCTCCGCACCATTCTGCAGCTTGAGGCTGTTGTGGTTGGCAGGAATCCAGGGCAAAGGAGTGGAGACTCAGCATCATAGCCGCTCCCTCGAACGAGGATGACTTGCTTCCAGAAGAGTTCACAGATGTTTCAATGAAGGACCCGATGTTCCAGATCCTGAACTCCAATTGAAGGGTGGAAGATGCCTGTGCGTGGATTTTTTTTAACGTGGGGTGACCGTTGCACACCAGCCACCACACGGGCTTGACAGAGCGAGGTCTTGGTCCAGTGGCAAGGGTTAACTGCTGTTCTGCACAGACCCAGTGCACGCACACATATCGCAGTGTGGGCTGCCCCTGGGCCCTCGGCTCTTCCGGGCTCCGTTCCCTCATTTGCTGCACCTTTGCCACGATCTCTCGCCGCTAATGCCACGGGAACACACTGCACCCGTTCCTGAAGCCGCCTCCCACTGCAAGAAAAATTCAAGCAACCACCTTCTTAAAGCAGGGCAATGCGCATTGTGTCGAACAGCGCTATTGCGTGCTTAGGACTGAATTCCTGGACAGAGGAGAAGAGATTTTCGCACGTGGTCATCCCCTCGAGGAGGATGTACAGCACACACAAGGGTTTAAATTGCCATCTAAGGAGAGCTTGGCTTGATGTGACTGTGCTGTGACCTTCACCGTCCCTGCTCTGAAGAGATTGTACTCCCACTGCAGACCCCATTGCTGCCTTGATGCGCCAGTCACACTTCAAGGACTGTCCACTGGCAATTTGTAAAGATTACTGTTCTTTGCAATCCTGAGTTGCCCAAATTGGTGTGCGCATTCAAGAGCTTCAGAACTAGAGTTCTCCATAATGACACGACATCTGAGCGAATTCACCGTGACAAAATGTGTGTGCAGGAGACAACAGAACCTTTACAGAACGACACATGTTGATGTATCTGTCTGAGAAACACAGCCTCCTGTTCCTGTGACTGCGGAGCGCCCGATAAGCCTGCCCTCCTGTTAGATGCTGTGACCCGCAGGCGGCCTTATCCTGTCACTGTCGGCTTTTCGAAAATGACTGGAGAGCAAAGCAACCGTGCAAGGATTATTAAATTTCACACTGAAGCACTGTTTCTCTCTCCAGGTTTTTAATCTTCCCCTGCAACGCTGCTTTTCCCACTAAACCGCTAAATAATGAACTGGGTGTGAGGCGATGTTTGCCTGATTGATTAAATGTTCCAGCTCCGAGCCTTTTCATCCTGCTTCTCCCATTCTCTCCCTCCCTCCACGCACTCTCTCTCTCTCTCTCTCCCTCTCCCCCCCCCCCCCCTCCACACCCTCCCTCCACGCACTCTCTCTCCCTCCCTCCCTGCGTGCGCCCGCTCTCCCTCCCTCCCTCCACACTGGCGCTGTCATCCCCATTCCCCCCCCAGGGCATTAATTCTTTTCTATGATATACACACCCCCTGGCTCTGGGCCACCCTCCGCCAGCAGTGATGGTTCTGATAAACAGCGAAAGGGGAAAAGCTGGAGTGAGACCTCAGAATATCAGGACAGTGCAGCAGGTCAGGCAGAAGTGGAAAGGGCAGTCGGTTACTGGTCGGGCGGGGACCCTGTCATCACTCCGTATAAACACAGCGTTCGCTCATTCAGCAGCAATCGTCACCTTGTTGGGCTTTCGTTATGATTTTTCGCATTTTGGTATTTCCAGTAGATTGAGTCACAAATTAACCGTGCAGAGCAGTAAATGTGAGCAGCTGAGTTAATGCTCAGTGCACTGGCGTCTCTGCAAGGTCATTTCTGATCCTAATGAGCCGTCAAGAGGCTGAAGATTTCAACCTTGGCAGTGCCCCTGGGAAGCAGTTTAAGCGAGCAGCAAGTTTGACTTTACGTTTTAACCGCTGATCCTTTCACCTGGGACTTGCGTCACGCCAGAGCTCCAGAAACCAATGGTCATAGACTAGTACAGCACTGAAGGAGGCCATGCAGCCCATCAAGTCTTTTTAAAAATTTGTTTAAGGGATGTGGGCATCGCTGGCAAGGCCGACTTTTATTGCCCATCCCTAAATGCCCTGGAGAAGGTGCTGGTGAGCCGTCGCCTTGACTACAACGGAGCGGCTCGCTGGGCCATTTCAGAAGGCAGTTAAGAGTCAACCACATTGCTGTGGGTCTGGAGCCAAAGGTGGGCAGAGGAAACGTTACAAGGACATCCTCAAAGCCTCCCTGATAAAGTGCACCATCCCCACCGACACCTGGGAGTCCCTGGCCAAAGACCAGTCCGCCCTAAGTGGAGGAAGTGCATCCGGGAGGGCGCTGAGCACCTCGAGTCTCGTCGCCGAGAGCATGCAGAAACCAAGCGCAGGCAGCGGAAGGAGCGTGCGACAAACCAGTCCCACCCTCCCCTTCCCTCAACCACTGTCTGTCCCACCTGTGACAGGGACTGTGGTTCTCGTATCGGACTGTTCAGCCACCTAAGGACTCATTTTAAGAGTAGAAGCAAGTCTTCCTCGATTCCGAGGGACTGCCTGTGATGAGTCTGGAGTCATCTATAGGCCAGACCAGGTAAGGGCGGCAGATTTCCTTCCCTAATGGACATTAAATGACCCAGATGGATTTTTATGACAATCCGGTAGTTTCATGGTCACCATTACTGATACTAGCATTTATTCCAGATTTATTTAATGAACTGAATTTAAATTCCCCAGTGGCCGTGGTGGGATATGAACTCACGACTCTGGAATATTAGTCTGGGAATATAACCACTATACTATCGTACCCGAGTCTGCGCAGGCTCTTTCGAAGAGCAACCCAGTCAGTCCCACTCCCCCACTCTTTCCCCATATCCCTGCAATTGTTTCACCTTCCAAGTATTTATCCAACTCCCCTTTGAAAGCCACGATTGAGTCTGCCTCCACCACCCTCTCAGGCAGCGCATTCCAGATCCTAACCACTCGCTGCGTGAAACATTTTCCCCCGAGTCGCCTTTGGCTCTTCTGCCAATCACCTTAAATCTGTGTCCCTCTGGTTCCCGACCCTTCCACCAATGGGAACAGTTTCTCTCGATCTACTCTGTCCAGCCCCCTCATGATTTTGAACACCTCGATCAAATCTCCTCTCAGCCTTCTACTCGAAGGAGGCCAGCCATGCACTTGCTGCAAGATTCACTTTGACCTGTCAACTTGAAGCAGAAAAGACTTGGACAAGACAGATGGGCTCTTTGGTTTAAGTGGATTGCACGTAGGTTACCATCGCTTCGGGATTGTCCCGGAATCTCCAGCAGTTAGAGATTAATCTCCCGCTGCAAACCAACCCTGGAGAAAAATCACCGGGGCGTTAAAGGACAAGGGGCTCCAGTTACGTGGAGAGACTGGAAAAGCTGGGCTTGTTCTCCTTGCAGCAGAGAAGGTTGAGGAGATTTGATAGAGGTGTTCAAAATCATGAGGGAGGTCTCGACAGAGTAGATGGAACATAAGAACATAAGAAATAGGAGCAGGAGTTGGCCATTCGGCCCCTCGAGCCTGCTCTGCCATTCACTAAGATCATGGCTGATCGAATCTTGGCCTCAATTCCACTTCCCTGCCCGCTCCCCATAACCCTTGACTCCCGAGAGAGTTCCATAGAGAGAAGCTAATTCCCATTGACGGAAAGGCTGGGAACCAGAGGACACAGATTTAAGGCGATTGGCAGAAGAATTGAAGACGACACGAGGGAAAACCTTTCACGCAGCGAGTGGTTAGGATCTGGAATGCGCTGCCTGAGGGGGTGGTGGAGGCAGACTCCATCGTTTAACTGATCCGTCATCTGATTTGCTGAATGTGACTGAGCGATGTGATAATATACATCCGAATTCTTCTCTTACCCCCCCCCCCCCCACACCTCCCAGCTGCATGGATATCTTTGAGCCACGCCAATATAGTTTCTGTTTTGCACCTTTATTTTAGATTATTAAAGAGTCTGGTCGCTGAATAAATACTTAATGCGGTGCGGCTCTGTGTATTGTACTGGGGGATAGAACGTGGGTGGATTGAAGAGCTCAGCCAAACTTAAGTGTATGAATGGCTGTCAGTGCCATGCAAGGCAGCAGTGCAGTCAAAGTTATGGACGGGCAAAATGATTTACAAATCTTGAGCTTAGTGCAATTTACTCTGAGCTGCCCAGTACTTGCAATGCTTAAAGCATGAATTTTTAATGCCATTGATTGACACTTTCAATGTTTGCCGCTAATGTCTTCACTCAAGCGCGGTACATTATTCCCATGCTCCCCTGGCCGACCTCCCACCGTGCACCCTCTGTAAACGGGAGCTCATCCTGAACTCGGCTGCCCCCGTGCCCTAACTCGCACCGAGTCCCGCTCACCCATCACCCCCTGTGCTCACTGTCCCGTGTCCTAACTCGCACCGAGTCCTGCTCACCCATCACCCCCTGTGCTCACTGCCCCGTGTCCTAACTCGCATCGAGTCCCACTCACCCATCACCCCCTGTGCTCACTGCCCCGTGTCCTAACTCGCACCGAGTCCCACTCACCCATCACCCCCTGTGCTCACTGCCCCGTGTCCTAACTCGCACCGAGTCCCACTCACCCATCAACACCTGTGCTCACTGCCCCGTGTCCTAACCCGCACCGAGTCCTGCTCACCCATCCCCCCCTGTGCTCACTGCCCCGTGTCCTAACTCGCACCGAGTCCCACTCACCCATCACCCCCTGTGCGCGCTGACCTACATTGGCTCCCGGTCCGGCCACGCCTCGATTTAAAAAAAAAAATGTTAAGCCCGGTTTACAAATCCCTCCATTGCCTCAACCCCTCTCCCCTTCTCTAATACTTCCTCCAGCCCTCCGAGATCTCTGCACTCTTCCAATTCTGGCCTCTTGCACATCCCCTGGCTTTAATTGTTCCGTCATTGATGGCCGTGCCTTCAGCTGCCTGGGCCCTGAGCTCTGGAACTCAATCCCTAAACCTCTCCATCTTGCTACCGCTCAAGACTTATTTCTACCCCAATGTGAAATGGCCACACTGCTCAGTGTGAAATGCTGAATATCATCTCTTGGGTCGAAACAAACTCCCTTCCCCCCCCCCCCCCCCACCATTCCCCCATTTCTCTTACCAAGGCACTAATTCTCTCCGCCATACAGTTGCCTGGGATCTTCACCCAAGTGGTCGCTCCCCATCCGTCTTGAACAGGGTGAAATGGCAGCTTACTGCCTCACCCGTGGAGTCCTCCGCTTCCTGAATCATCGCTCGCTCGGGGATCCAATTCTGTCCGCACAGTGCGCACGGAATCTCGTGCACAGCAGCACTGGACCCTGAGCGATGGTGGCAGGGAGTGGGGGAGAATATCTTCATGAATGGAGTGGGGGGGGGGGGGGAAGAAGAGAGAAGAGTGTTTCTGTAATTATGGGAGGAGGGGAGAAATTGCCTCTGAGTGGGGGGGGTTTGGGCGGGGGAACAATGGGCTGAGCATAACAACATAAGAATTAGGAGCAGGAGTTGGCCATTCGGCCCCTCGTGCCTGCTCTGTCATTCAATGAGATCGTGGCTGCTCTTCCACCTCAATTCACTTTCCCCATATCCCACGATTCCCTTAATATCCAAAAATCTATCTATCAGTGTTGAGTATACACACAGACTGAGCCTCCATAGCCCTCTGGGGTAGAGAATTCCAAAGATTCACCACCCTCTGAGTGAATTAGGACTGAGATGAGGAGAAACTTCATGTCCAACCCCTTATCCTGAGACTGTGACCCCTGGTTCTAGACTCCCCAGCCCGGGGGAAACATCCCCCCTGCAGCTACCCTGTCAAGCCCTGTAAGAATTGTGTCTGTTTCAATGAGATCACCTGAGAGGGCGAAGAATCCCTCAGTGAATAGGGGTGGGGAGGAAGGGGAGGGGAGGAAAGAGGGGCCGAATGGCTGACTTGCTCCTAATTCTTCCATCCCCTTTTCCCCCATATCGCTTAATACTTTTGGTTAACAAAAATCTACCAATCTCAGATTTAAAATTAACAATTGCTCTAGCATTAATTGCCGCTTGCAGGAGAAAGTTCCAAACTTCTTTGTGTGTACAAGTGTTTCCCAACTTCACTCCTGAAACGCCTGGCTCTAATACTTGTCATTGAAAGCAAACATGCCGGTGCAGCAAGCAGTTAGGAAGGCAAATGGTATGTTGGCCTTCATTGCAAGAGGATTTGAGTACAGGAGCAAGGATGTCTTACTGCAGTTATACAGGGCCTTGGTGAGACCACACCTGGAGTATTGTGTGCAGTTTTGGTGGTCTTACCTAAGAAAGGATATACTTGCCATAGAGGGCGTGCAGCGAAGGTTCACCAGACTGATTCCTGGGATGGCAGGACTGTCGTATGAAGAGAGATTGGGTCGACTAGGCCTATATTCTCTAGAGATTAGAAGAATGAGAGGGGATCTCATTGAAACGTATAAAATTCTGACGGGGTTGGACAGACTGGATGCGGGGAGGATGTTTCTCCGGGCTGGGAAGTCTAGAACAAGGGGTCACAGTCTCAGGATACGGCGTAGGAAATTTAGGACCGAGATGAGAAATGTTTTCACTCAGAGGGTGGTGAACCTGTGGAATTCTCTACCACAGAAGGCTGTGGGGGCCAAGTCACTGAATATATTTAAGAGGGAGATAGATAGATTTCTAAACACAAAAGGCATCAAGGGGTATAGGGAAAAAGCGGGAATATGGTGTTGAGATAGAGGATCAGCCATGATCATATTGAATGGTGGTGCAGACTCGAAGGGCCGAATGGCGGCCTACTGCACCTATTTTCTGTGTTTCTATGTCCAAGACTCCTCAACCAGCGGAAGTAGAATCTGCCTCTCTACTAAATAAAACAAGACCACTTTGATTCGCAGCGTTCAATGCCACGGCACTTGGAGTAGCTGGGCTTCGATGGTTGGGATTGTGCTCTGCAATGGCAGCCAGCTGCCTTACCCAGTGTTGGTAACACCGTTGACCGCCTGGTATTTATTGGGAAAATCTGATCCGGTTATGGCCAGCGGACCTCCAGTGAAACCAATTGAACACCTTGGCTCTCGACAGTACGACAAGACCAATTATTTCGAAGAGGTCAAAATCACGAAGTGATTAATAGAGTGAGGAGGTGGTTGGGGAGAATGGGAGAGACTTATTTTTAATTTAATAAAGAAACCTGGGTGCCGAAAGATGATGGAGGGACTAGGAAAATGGGCTTGTGTAAAACCAGGAAATCAAAATAAATCCCAACTTTGTTTGGGGGAATAGGATATGCTGGTTAATTATTCTCTATCCAGGAGGTCGCCGTGAGGCGGCGCCTTGTTTAACCAGCTGTGCTCGATACAGGAAGAGGATTCGGCCATTCAGCCTCTCGAGCCCGTTCCGCCATTCACCGAGATCATGGCTGATCAGTGTCCCCTGTGGCTCAGTGGGCAGCACACTCTCCTCTGAGTCTCACAAATCCAGGTTGACACTCCAGTGCAGTTCTAAGGGAGCGCCGCATTGTCGGAAGGGCACTGCTGAGGGAGAGCCGCACAGTCGGAGGGGCAAGGGGAATAGATGGGTGTTTCTGCGACCGCAACCGAGACTCCAGGATGGTATGTTGCCTCCCTGGTGCAAGGGTCAAGGATGTCTCGGAGCGGGTGCAGGACATTCTGAAAAGGGAGGGTGAACAGCCAGTTGTCGTGGTGCACATTGGTACCAACGATATAGGTAAAAAAAGGGATGAGGTCCTACGAGACGAATTTAACGAGCTAGGAGCTAAATTAAAACGTAGGACCTCAAAAGTAGTAATCTCGGGATTGCTACCAGTGCCACGTGCTAGTCAGAGTAGGAATCGCAGGATAGCTCAGATAAATACGTTGCTTGAGCAGTGGTGCAGCAGGGAGGGATTCAAATTCCTGGGGCATTGGAACCGGTTCTGGGGGAGGTGAGACCAGTACAAACCGGACGGTCTGCACCTGGGCAGGTCCGGAACCAATGTCCTAGGGGGAAAGTTTGCTGGTGCTGTTGGGGAGGATTTAAACTAATATGGCAGGGGGATGGGAACCAATGCAGGGAGACAGAGGGAAACAAAATGGAGACAGAAGCAAAAGAGAAAAAGGAGATGAGTAAAAGTGGAGGGCAGAGAAACCCAAGGCAAAAAACAAAAAGGGCCACTGTACAACAAAATTCTAAAGGGTCAAAGTGTAATAAAAAGGCAAGTATAAAAGCTCGGTGCCTCAATGCGAGGAGTATTCGGAACCCAGGAGAGGGCTCTGAGCTAGTTAGAGTGGGTGAGAGCACAGATGAACAGGACCCCAAGAAAGAATGCAAAAGGCAGGAGACAACAGAGCAGAATAGCACTGGGGTAAGTGTAAACCACAAGGTGATAGGAAGGGACAATATGTATGAATATAAAGGGGCTGCAGGAGGGGTCAAATCTAAAAATCATGGTTTAAAAACTAGTGTTAAAACACTCTACCTAAACGTACGCAGCATTCGAAATAAAGTAAATGAGTTGACGGCACAAATCATTACAAATGGGTATGATTTGGTGGCCATTACAGAAACGTGGTTGCAGGGTGGCCAAGACTGGGAATTAAACATACAGGGGTATCTGACAATTCGGAAGGATAGACAAGAAGGGAAAGGAGGTGGGGTAGCTCTGTTAATAAAGAATGAAATCAGGGCAGTTGTGAGAGATGATATTGGCTCTAATGAACAAATGTTGAATCATTGTGGGTGGAGATTAGAGATAGTAAGGGGAAAAAGTCACTGTTGGGCGTAGTTTATAGGCCCCCAAATAATAACTTCACGGTGGGGCGGACAATAATCAAGGGAATAATGGAGGCATGTGAAAAAGGAACGGCAGTAATCATGGGGGATTTTAACCTACATATCGATTGGTCAAATCAAATTGCACGGGGTAGCCTTGAGGAGGAATTCATAGAATGCATACGGGATTGTTTCTTAGAACAGTATGTTACAGAACCTACAAGGGAGCAAGCTATCTTAGATCTGGTCCTGTGTAATGAGACAGGGATAATAAACAATCTCCCAGTAAAAGATCCTCTCGGAATGAGTGATCACAGTATGGTTGAATTTGTAATACAGATTGAGGGTGAGGAAGTAGTGTCTCAAACGAGCGTACTATACTTAAACAAAGGGGACTACAGTGGGATGAGGGCAGAGTTGGCTAAAGTAGACTGGAAACACAGACTAAACGGTGGCACAATTGAGGAACCGTGGAGGACTTTTAAGGAGCTTTTTCATAGTGCTCAACAAAAATATATTCCAGTGAAAAAGAAGGGCGGTAAGAGAAGGGATAACCTGCCGTGGATAACCAAGGAAATAAAGGAGAGTATCAAATTAAAAACCAATGTGCATAAGGTGGCCAAGGTTAGTGGGGAACTAGAAGATTGGGAACATTTTAAACGGCAGCAAAGAATGACTAAGAAAGCAATAAAGAAAGGAAAGATAGATTACGAAAATGAACTTGCGCAAAACATAAAAACAGATAGTAAAAGCTTTTACCGATCTATGAAACAGACAAGAGTGACTAAAGTAAATGTTGGTCCCTCAGAAGATGAGAAGGGGGATTTAATAATGGGAAATGTGGAAATGGCTGAGACCTTAAACAACTATTTTGCTTCGGTCTTCACAGTGGAAGACACAAAAACCATGCCAAAAGTTGCTGGTCATGGGAATGTGGGAAGGGAGGACCTTGAGACAATCACTATCACTAGGGGGGTAGTGCTGGACAGGCTAATGGGACTGAAGGTAGACAAGTCCCCTGGTCCTGATGAAATGCATCCCAGGGTATTAAAAGAGATGGCGGAAGTTATAGCAGATGCATTCGTTATAATCTACCAAAATTCTCTGGACTCTGGGGAGGTACCATCGGATTGGAGAGCAGATAATGTAACGCCTCTGTTTAAAAAAAGGGGGCAGGCAAAAGGCAGGTAACTATAGGCCAGTTAGTTTAACATCTGGAGTGGGGAAAATGCTTGAAACTATCATTAAGGAAGAAATAGCGGGACATCTAGATAGGAATAGTGCAATCAAGCAGACACAACATGGATTCATGAAGGGGAAATCATGTTTAACTAATTTACTGGAATTCTTTGAGGATATAACAAGCATGGTGGATAGAGGTGTACCGATGGATGTGGTGTATTTAGATTTCCAAGAGGCATTCGATAAGGTGCCACACAAAAGGTTACTGCAGAAGACAGAGGTACACGGAGTCAGAGGAAATGTATTAACATGGATCGAGAATTGGCTGGCGAACAGAAAGCAGAGAGTCGGGATAAATGGGTCCTTTTCGGGTTAGAAATCGGTGGTTAGTGGTGTGCCACAGGGATCGGTGCTGGGACCACAACTGTTTACAATATACATAGATGACCTGGAAGAGGGGACAGAGTGTAGTGCATCAAAATTTGCAGATGACACAAAGATTAGTGGGAAAGCGGGTTGTGTAGAGGACACAGAGAGGCTGCAAAGAGATTTAGATAGGTTAAGCGAATGGGCTAAGGTTTGGCAGATGGAATACAATGTCGGAAAGTGTGAGGTCATCCACTTGGGGGAAAAAAAAAACCAGTAAAAGGGAATATTATTTGAATGGGGAGAAATTACAACATGCTGCGGTGCAGAGGGACCTGGGGGTCCTTGTGCATGAATCCCAAAAAGTTAGTTTGCAGGTGCAGCAGGTAATCAGGAAGGCGAATGGAATATTGGCCTTCATTGCGAGAGGGATGGAGTACAAAAGCAGGGAGGTCCTGCTGCAACTGTATAGGGTATTGGTGAGGCCGCACCTGGAGTACTGCGTGCAGTTTTGGTCACCTTACTTAAGGAAGGATATACTAGCTTTGGAGGGGGTACAGAGACGATTCACGAGGCTGATTCCGGAGATAAGGGGGTTACCTTATGATGATAGATTGAGTAGACTGGGCCTTTACTCGTTGGAGTTCAGAAGGATGAGGGGTGATCTTATAGAAACATTTAAAATAATGAAAGGGATAGACAAGATAGAGGCAGAGAGGTTGTTTCCACTGGTCGGGGAGACTAGAACTAGGGGGCACAGCCTCAAAATACAGGGGAGCCAATTTAAAACCGAGTTGAGAAGGAATTTCTTCTCCCAGAGGGTTGTAAATCTGTGGAATTCTCTGCCCAAGGAAGCAGTTGAGGCTGGCTCATTGAATGTATTCAAGTCACAGATAGATAGATTTTTAAGCAATAAGGGAATTGTTATGGGGAGCGGGCAGGTAAGTGGAGCTGAGTCCATGGCCAGATCAGCCATAATCTTTCTGAATGGCAGAGCAGGCTCGAGGCGCTAGATGGCCTACTCATGTTCCTAATTCTTATGTTCTTATGTAATGCTGAGGGAGCACCGCACAGTCGGAGGGGCAGTACTGAGGGAGCGCCGCACAGTCGGAGGGGCAGTACTGAGGGAGCCCTGCACTGTGGGAGCGGCGCACTGTCGGAGGGGCGGCGCCGAGGGAGCGCCGCACTGTCGGAGGTGCAGTACTGAGGGAGCGCTGCGCTGTCGGAGAAGCAGTGCTGAGGGAGTGCTGCACTGTGGGAGGGGCAGTACTGAGGGAGCGCCACACTGTCGGAGGGCCAACACTTGAGGGAGCGCCGCGCTATCGGAGGGGCGGGCCTATCCACTCTATCCAGGCCCCTCATTATTTTATACACCTCAATAAGGTCTCCCCTCAGCCTCCTCTATTCCAATGAAAACAACCCCAGTCTATCCAATCTTTCCTCATAGCTAAAATTCCCCAGTCCTGGCATCATCCTGGTAATTCTCCTCTGTACCCTCTCCAGTGCAATCACATCTTTCCTGTAATGCGGTGACCAGAGCTGCACGCAGTACTCTAGCTGTGGCGTGACTAGTGTTTTATACAGTTGAAGCATAAGGCGGGGAAGGAGCACACAAGTGCCTGTGTTTTAATGAGGCTTTACCCCGTGCCGAATGGATGTTGATGTATGTCGTGGGTGTGAGCTTAACCTGTGTGCTTTCCCAATGGTACCCACGCCCAGATCCCGTCTCACTGTTTCTCTTTGTCTTTTCTCCAGACGCCGGCGGAGGAGCCCATCATTTCCAACGATGAGGTTATTTTTCCGCTCACAGTGGCCCTGGACAAGCTGCCAGTTGGAACGATAAAAGCAAAGGTGAGAGTCAAACTATTGTGTGACACAGGTTGGGCACTGTTCGGAGCCAGGACCATCAGCTCTCCACGGTTGCGGGTTGGTCCCAGGGTGGCTCTGGCGGGATGTTTTGCCTCAGATGGAGGTGCTTTTGTTAATCTGCCCGAATTTCCACTCCTCCTGAAGGTGCGGGCTCTTGCTGGGGTACAATTCTGGTGGCACTGGTCATCCTCTGGTGTCCAACCAAGAGCCTCTGGGATTCAGCCTCTTCGTGTGTGTGAGAGTGGGTGTGTTTTCTTTGCAGGGTCAGCCTCGGCTGTGATGCCTCCCCATGGTTGAATAGCTTGCTGTCTGGGTCTCGCACAAAGAATGGCCACACTCGTTCCGTGGAGAAACCCAGACAGCCCAACAATATGGCATCGTAACAGCTGCCATGAGACTGGGACCCTTGCCCTTACATGGCCGAGTGGGAAAAATACTCTGGTCGCGCAAATACCTGTGGGGCAGTACATGCGCTCTGTACTAAATACACTCTGCACTACATGCGCGCTGTAATAAGTTTAGAACAATGGGACGATTTAGACATTAACCAAAAAGTTTAAAGCCAGACAACTAGTTTGAAGTCACCGCCTTCAACACTCACTCCCTCCACCACCTTCAACACTCACTCCCTCCAACACCGGCGCCCCCTGGCTGCAGTGTGCACCATCTACAAGATGCACTACAGCAACTCGCCAAGGCTTCTTCGGCAGCACCTCCCAAACCCACGACCTCTACCCCCTAGAAGGAAAAGGGCAGCAGGCCCATGGGAACACCACCACCTTCAAGTTCCCCTCCCAGTCACACACCATCCCGACTGGGAAATATATCGGCCGTTCCTTCATCGTCGCTGGGTCACAATCCTGGAACTCCCTCCCTAACAGCACTGTGGGAGCACCTTCACCACACGGACTGCAGCGGTTCAAGAAGGCGGCTCACCACCACCTTCTCAAGGAGCGATTAGGGATGGGCAATAAATGCCGGCCTGGCCAGTGAGTGAATACATTTAAAAAATGGAATCTACCTCTCAGTTTTCCCCTTCTCTTGATTTGTGGGGCTGGGGAAGATCCCGATTTGGCGTAAAAAGATCATTTTATTATCTCTGAGTTTTCACTCTCGAGTAAAGCATCATGTATTTGTAGGAAGCCCGTCAGGAGGCTCTGGGGAAGGTGCACGAAAAATATTTGCAAGGATGATTCCAGAACTGCAAGGTTATAAATATCAGGGAAGACTGATCAGACCGCGTCTCTTTTCTCTGCGGGCTAACCTGATCGAGGGCTTTAAGATTATGAAGGAGTTTTATAGGGTGGGCGGAGAGAATGTTTCCACTTGTGGGGGAGAGTATAACTAGGGGCCAAGAATATCAGATAGTCACCCAGAAATCCAATGGGGAATTCAGGAGAAGCTTCTTTACCCAGAGAGGGGTGAGAATGTGGAACTCGCTGCCACAGGGAGGGGTTGAGGCGAATAGTATCGATGTATTTAAGGGGAAGCTGGATAAACACATGAGGGGGAAAGGAATAGAAGGAGATGGTGATGGGGTGAGATGGAGAGGGGTGGGAGGGGCTGGTGTGGAGCATAAACCCCGGCACGGAGCGGGGGGGGGGGCACAATGGCCTCTTTCTGTGTAAGAAAGCTGCTGATTACTGGATGGAACTGGTCTACAGAAAGCTTTTATGTTCCCCAAGCCGCCGGAAAGATTATTTACCATTTTTAATTGTTCCGTGGGTCGGCAGTTACTTTGCAATAATGTGGCAGGACTCAACCTGCGGCTGCCTGAGATATTAACACGCGCTCTCTCTCTCTCTCGCCCTGCTCTCTATCTCTCTCTCGCCCTGCTCTCTCTCTCTCTCTCTCTCTCTCGCCCTGCTCTCTATCTCTCTCTCGCCCTGCTCTCTATCTCTCTCTCTCTCTCTCGCCCTGCTCTCTCTCTCTCTCGCCCTGCTCTCTCTCTCTCTCGCCCTGCTCTCTCTCTCTCTCTCTCTCTCTCGCCCTGCTCTCTCTCTCTCTCTCTCTCTCTCGCCCTGCTCTCTCTCTCTCTCGCCCTGCTCTCTCTCTCTCTCGCCCTGCTCTCTCTCTCTCTCTCTCTCTCTCGCCCTGCTCTCTATCTCTCTCTCGCCCTGCTCTCTCTCTCTCTCTCTCTCTCTCGCCCTGCTCTCTCTCTCTCTCTCTCTCGCCCTGCTCTCTCTCTCTCTCGCCCTGCTCTCTCTCTCTCTCGCCCTGCTCTCTCTCTTGCGTTCTCTCTCTCTCTTGCGCTCACTCCCTCTTTCGCGCTCGCTCGCTCCCTCTATCGCGCTCTTTCTCTCTCTCTCTCTCGCGCTCTTTCTCTCTCTCTCTCTCGCGCTCTTTCTCTCTCTCTCTCTCGCGCTCTTTTTTCTCTCGCGCTCTTTCTCTCTCTCTCTCTCTCTCTCGCGCTCTTTCTCTCTCTCTCTCTCTCTCTCGCGCTCTTTCTCTCTCTCTCTCTCTCGCGCGCTCTTTCTCTCTCTCTCTCGCGCGCTCTTTCTCTCTCTCTCTCTCTCTCTCTCGCGCTCTTTCTCTCTCTCTCTCGCGCGCTCTCTCTCTCTCACTCTCGCTCTCGTTCTTGCGCGCTCTCGCTCTCTCACACCACACACAAGTAATTCAGAGACCAGAAACTTAACTAGATGCGAGCAATTAATGCTGAGCGGTGAAAAGCATCGCCATCACTTGGACCATTTTCCGAGCCTCATTACGTAGCCACAAAAGATTGCATGTGTGCAGTGATGGAGTGTGCTCAGTTCCGTTTGGGGAGAGCTGCCCTTCGAAGCAAGCTCATTCTAGTCCTCCCTCTTTGATCTTATTTCGATTGATTCCCTTCTGATTTTAATACACCGTCCCCTCCTAATCCTGGGAACGGATTGGAGTCGCTGATCCTTTTCACAGGGGCACCAGTGCTCCAGGGGTCCCGAGTTTTCCCCAGCATGCTGGCTGTAGGTGCAGTCCCCCATCGCGTATTGCGGGCGCGTTGGTGTGAACGTGATTTTCCCGCTATACATGATGGAGGGTATAACGGGGTAGCGCTGTTACCGTGTTCCTTTATATAACCAGACTGTTGTAGATTGCTGTTGAATACTGGTACGGTAGTGTAGTGGTTATGTTACTCGACTAGTAATCCAGAGACCTGGCAAAATAAGTTCAAATCTCACCACCGGAACTGGGGCATTTAAATTCAATTAAATAAAGCAATGATAGTGACAGTGAAACTACCGGATTATTGTAAAAACCCTTCTGGTTCACTAGTGAACTTTAGAGGACGGAAAACTGCCATCTTTACCTGGCCTATAGGTGACTCCAGACCCACAGCAATGTGGTTGAACATTAACTGACCCTCTGGAATGGCCCAGCGAGACACTCAGCTGTAACAAATCACTCTGACAAAGTCAGCACTGTGGAAACACCTTCACCACATGGACTGCAGCGGTTCAAGAAGGAGGCTCATCACCACCTTCTCGATGGGCAATAAATGCCGACCTTGGCCAGCGACAGCCACATCCCAGGAATTAATAAAAAAAAATTTTAAATACACTAAACAAAACTGCTAAATGGCAGGCAGTGCTTAGAAACAACTTAGCCCCTCATATCACTCAGAGGGGCTTAAGAATGGCTTAAGTACATGAAGATACTTGAACCTTAAAGTGTTATTTACCTATCAATTAAAACGAAATACCGCTAGATGCTAGAAATTAGAAAAAAAAAACAGAAAATGCTGGGAACATTCCGGCAGCATCTGTGGAGAGAGAAACTCGTCGGAACAATTGACTTGGGTTTAAACGTTCCTGCATTCATCGCAACCTAACAAGGTTCGAACTGGTAAGCACAGCTATAATAAACGGACAGAATCATTGAAATTCACGGCACAGAAGGAGGCCATTCGGCCCATCGTGTCCGTGCCGGCCAACAAAGAGCCACCCAGCCTAATCCCACTTTCCAGCTCTCGGTCTGTAGCCCTGTAGGTTACAGCACTTGAAGTGCACATCCAGGTACTTTTTAAATGTGGTGAGGGTTTCTGCCTCTACCACCCTTTCAGGCAGTGAGTTCCAGACCCCCACCACCCTCTGGGTGACACATGTCCTCCTCAAATCCCCTCTAAACCTCCCCCCAATTACTTTAAATCTGTACCCACTGGTTGTTGACTGCTCTGCTAAGGGAAATAGCTCCTTCCTATCCACTCTATCTAGGACGCTCCTACCTCAATTAAATACCCCCTCAGCCTCCTCTGTTCTAAAGAAAACAACCCCAGCCTGTCCAATCTTTCCTCATCGCTAAAATTCTCCAGTCCAGGCTCACGAGACAATTGCTTCATCCACCTGGGTGGCAACATCCTGGTAAAGGTGTGTGGGGGGCCTGACCCATCCACCTCCATGGCACGAACCTAGTATTGCAGTACTTCCAAGAACGGTGCAGTGGCTCTCGGCCTTTTGGCTAAGAGCATTGGCGCAGAGTGATCCTTGATGTGTGCAAGATGACCTCTGGCGTTTGTGATTTGACAAAGAATTGGAAAGATTGGCAACGAAAAAGAAAAAAAATCTGCGAACCCTCTCTAGTACAATCACATGTTAGTGCGTTAATTGGGAACGGTATCTACATTTAACGACATGGGATAGGGAGCTGGAATTAGTCACAGAAGGACGAGAGCAGCAATTGGTTTGTGCAGACATGGGGGGATTACAGAGTGGGATGAGTGAAGCCAGAGTCTGTTAATGATTGGAGTCCTAACCCTATTTCCCCATAAAAGCTGTCGAGGCTGGGGGGGCAATTCACATATTTGTTGGGTAAGGATATCAAGGGATATGGAACCGGGGCAGGTAGATAGAGTTAAGGTACGGACCAGCCATGATCTAATTGAATGGCGGAACATGCTCGAGGGGCTGAATGGCATCCTCCTGTTCTTGGGCGAGTACTGGTGAATATAGGGGGGGGGGGGGGGGGGAAGAGAGTTGCCAATTGACAAGGGGAGCAAGGAGTGTCTACGTCAAAGGACCTAAGATACCGAAAATAAAATCCACTTTTGAAAAGCAAAACAGAAACCATTTTATTGAAGAGTTTGGAAACGATGAAATATCTCCCATATAACTTGCATATTTGCTCATGGGTTTTTGGAAAATTGCAAACATGGACACACTGAGTCACGCATTGGAAAACTGTTGTGATTCAATTACATTCTGGTTAACCGGCCAACCGCGGAGGAACACGAGCTGAAATAATTTGCGCGCTCCTCCGAAGGTTAAATAAAAAGCACGTGTCTGCAAGTTTCAAATTAGTTACATTTATTTCCTAATTTCCCCGAATGGCCATCCTTCTTATTTAAAACAGCCATTGTTAAGCCACCAAATATGGGCAATCTCCCCCCCCATCCCCAAACCTGAAACCAAATTCACAGTACCATAGGAATTTATGGCACAGGAGGAGGCCATTCGACCCATCGTGTCCGCACAGGCCGACAAAGAGCTACCCAGCCTAATCCCACTTTCCAGCTCTCAGTCCGTAGCCCTGTAGGTTACAGCACTTCAGGTGCACATCCAGGTACTTTTTAAATGTGGTGAGGGTTTCTGCCTCTACCACCCTTTCAGGCCGTGAGTTCCAGACCCCCACCACCCTCTGGGTGAAGACATTTCCCCTCAAATCCCCCTCTAAACCTCCCCCCAATTACTTTAAATCTGTGCCCCCTGGTTGTTGACCCCTCTGCCAAGGGAAACAGGTCCGTCCTATCCACTCTATCCAGGCCCCTCAATTTTATACACCTCAATTATGTCTCCCCTCGGCCTCTTCTGTTCCAAAGAAAGCAACCCCAGCCTGTCCAATCTTTCCTCACAGCTAAACATTTTTGTCCAGACAACAGCCTGGTAAATCTCCTCTGTACCCTCTCCAGTGCAATCACATTTTTCCTGTAATGTGGTGACCAGAACTGCACGCAGTAGTGTTGAGTGAGGGTGAAACTTGTGCCTGTCGGATACTGTAACCTCATCTTGAGTTTCCAACTCTTCCAGACTAGTTCTGGAGTCTGCAGGTTAATTTAGGATGAATCTCCCGGGTGCTGTTGGGAGCTACTCGGGCGAAAAATCATAAGGGCATTTAAAAAAAAAATTGTCTTTTTAAAAAAAAACCTTTTGTTTGTTTATTGGCTATAGAAATATTGTTGGTGGGACTGGGCCAGTCGGGAGGCTCTGTGATGAAAAGCTTCAGGAGGTTGTTGACCACAAACCTCATCCTAATGTGATGTGGAGGGTCTCGGTCTGAAAATAGACACAGGAAACACATCGTGCATTCCGTCCACAGGGGCCGGTCGGAAAACCAAATAACCTCTGCCACCAAGTTCAACAAGTCTATTTGAGGAACGGACGGGAACTGAGGGAAGGGTTCCTGAATCAGTCCGTTGTCTCCCGTCCCTGGCATGTTCATTTTCAGGTCCGCTGGTAAACCAGAAAGGGATTGAACATGGATTTTTAAAAATCTTCTTTCAAATATCTGACTCCGTGTGGATGTGTTTAACTTTTCAAGCCGTAGTGAGCTTGCATTTCTATAGCGCCTCTCCCGGCCTCAACATATCCCAAAGCGCTTCACATCCAATGAAGTATTTTGAAGTGTTGTAATGTGGGAAACGCGGCAATTAATTTGCGCACAGCAAGCTCCCACAAACAGCAATGTGATTATGACCCAGATAATCTCTTTTTTTTTTAAACTGATGTTGGTTGATGAATAAATATTGGCCCCATGACACCGGGGAGAACTCCCACTGCAGGTCTTCAAAATAGGCAGCTTGAGAGACCAGGGCCTTGGTTTAAAGTCTCACCCGAAAGACAGCCCCTCCGACAGTGCGGCGCTCCCTCAGGGCTGCCCCTCCGACAGTGCGGCGCTCCCTCAGGGCTGCCCCTCCGACAGTGCGGCGCTCCCTCAGGGCTGCCCCTCCGACACTGCGGCGCTCCCTCAGGGCTGCCCCTCCGACACTGCGGCGCTCCCTCAGGGCTGCCCCTCCGACAGTGCGGCGCTCCCTCAGCACTGCACTGGGAGAGTTGGCCTGGATTATGTCTCTGGAGCGGGACTTGAACCCACAACCTTCTGATTCAGAGGCGAGAGTGTTACCCACTGAGCCACGGCCGACAGCATCAACAAACACACACATACCAATTGTGCACATTTAATAATGTCCAAACACGTTAGCGGAAAGAGTGGCATCTCGCTGGCATCACCCTGACCCTGGTGTTGGATTCCGGGATTTATAATGTGGACAGAAGTAAGTTGTGTGGCAGTCTGGGGAACAGGCCGATCACCGCTCTGATCTGGGTTGAAATCTAGGCCAGACTGACTGGATGGAAGTCTCCAATAGCGGGCTGGATCGGTTCCATGCAAAATAAATGTAGGAAATCTCAAATCTGGTCAGTCGGGGGTGTGGACTGATCAGAGGGAGAGGAGGAGCCCAAAACAGTCCTGAGTGGCGGCTGATTTTTATCTCACTGTGAGAGGCTGTGGGATAGTGGGCACCGACACCTCGGGCAGGCTCGAGGGACGGAGGAAAGGTCGCAGCCTCGATAATCTGGTAGATGATTGGAATATAATTCGACGTTTACCAGAATCGCTCGGGAAATCGCCCATCAATTCTTCTATTGACATGCTGTCTAGTTTGGGGTCTGTGGTGAAATGGCAGGCCGCTTCCTTGGACTGGGCTATCATGGCTCCATGCCGGTCAGCCCCTGCAGTGAGCACTGCAAACATGTGGTTTGTTCCATGGCTGCTTGAAGTCGAACGAGGCAGTGTCCGATTGAGTCATCAAACCACTGCCACAGTTGCATGTCTGTCTAGCACAGAGCCAGTTATTGATACTCGACTACGGAGTGTTGGCAAGTTGTTCTTGCTGTACTGTCCATGCCTAGTGGGTACAGTGTGTTTTATCTCCCTCCCAACTTACTGCTGTCCCGCTCCGCCCCTCGCTACCCCCCTCACTCCGCCCCTCGCTTCCCCCCCTCCGCCCCTCGCTTCCCCCCCTCCGCCCCTCGCTTCCCCCCCTCCGCCCCTCGCTTCCCCCCTCCGCCCCTCGCTTCCCCCCCTCCGCCCCTCGCTTCCCCCCCTCCGCCCCTCGCTTCCCCCCCTCCGCCCCTCGCTTCCCCCCTCCGCCCCTCGCTTCCCCCCCTCCGCCCCTCGCTTCCCCCCTCCGCCCCTCGCACCCCCCTCCGCCCCTCGCACCCCCCTCCGCCCCTCGCTTCCCCCCTCCGCCCCTCGCTTTCCCCCCCTCCGCCCCTCGCTTCCCCCCTCCGCCCCTCGCTTTCCCCCCCTCCGCCCCTCGCTTCCCCCCCGCCATCTCTGTGTCTGTCTCCTCTCACTCTCGCTCCCTTTTCAACTCATCCAAAAGGCTGCAGCCCACATGCTCAATTGACCGTGTACTCGATTGCAGATCATCGTGACCGTGTGGAAGAGGGACCAGGAGAAAGCAGAGGTGCGGGAGCATGGCTACCTGACCATTCTACAGAACCGCAATCCCTCCCACATCTTCAGAGAGGATCAAAGCACTTTTAAAGCTCAAGGTAAGATGATGGCGGACAGCCCAGCAATGGAGGGCCGGAGTATTGTGGCCAATTCTGGGTCAGGAAAGATGTTCCGAGAAAGGGTTACCAGGAGGTTACCGGGTCACCTGGGTTGAGCGACCTCCGTTATGAAAGGTTGGAAAAGCTCAGGCTGTTCTCCTTGGAACAGAGAAGGCTGAGAGGTGATCTAATAGAGGTTTTCAAGATGATGAGAGGGTTTTGATCGAGTAGCTAGAGATAAAATATTCCCACTGGTGCACGGGTCAATAACCAGAGGTCAGAGATTTAAAATCATTGACAAATGATCTAGAGGGGAGCCGAGGAATAAATGTTGTCAGAGTTGTGGGGATCTGGAACGCTCGACCTGAAATGGTGTCGGGAGCTAATTCCATCAATTGGACGGGTACTTGGGGATGGGGAACTTACAGGGTTACGGACACAAAGCGGGGGTATGGGGCTAAGCACGACTGCTCTGTCACAGGGCCGGCACAGGGCCGAATGGCCTCCTCCTGTGCTGTAAGTTTCTGGGATTCTCTGATTCTAAATCGCAAGACTAGTTCCGACAGCGCTGCCAGAAACGTGTTTGTTCTCTCGGTGACGTGTATAACTGCAACGTGGTCTCCGGAATGCAAAGCAAAGACATTTATCTGCGATTATAAAGCCAAGTGTGTGGCGGGGGGGGAGGAAAGAAGTGAAATTAGACATGGGACAGAGATGCAAACAGGTGGAATCACCGACCGACAGTTATGAACCACACCTGTACAGTTTTGGTCTCCTAATCTGAGGAAGGACATTCTTGCTTATTGAGAGTGTGCAGCGAAGGTTCACCAGACTGATTCTCGGGATGGCAGGACTGACATATGAAGAAAGACTGGATCGACTAGGCTTATATTCACTGGAATTTAGAAGAATGAAAGGGGATCTCATAGAAACATATAAAATTCTGACAGCACTGGACAGATTAGATGCAGGAAGAATGTTCCTGATGTTGGGGAAGTCCAGAACCAGGGGACACCGTCTAAGGATAAGGGGTAAGCCACATAGGACCGAGATGAGGAGAAACTTCTTCACCCAGAGAGTTGTGAACCTGTGCCACAGAAAGTTGTTGAGGCCAGTTCGTCAGATATATTGAAAAGGGAGTTAGATATGGCCCTTACGGCTAAAGGGATCAAGGGGTATGGAGAGAAAGCAGGAAAGGGGTACTGAGGGAGTGATCAGCCATGATCATATTGAATGGTGGTGCAGGCTCGAAGGGCCGAATGGCCTACTCCTGCACCTATTTTCTATGTTTCTGATACTCCGTTCTGTCGGAGTGGAGTACCGGGCGGAGCGAACCAGGCGACCGTTTGGAAACTGCTTGCACTTCCTCCCCCGTCCAATCCAATTTCACTCCCCTACGACTATCCTGCTTGATAATTGTGCACCGAGATTGATTCTAAATCTTGTTTTAATGCATCTTGTACCCCTCCTTCTCTCTCCCCACCCACAGTGAGTACATTGCTAACCGTGCTGCCGCCTCCCACAGTAAAATGTCGACAACTCAACGTGTCCGGGAAACAGCTCACCGTGATTAAAGGTAATGATGCCAATCCGTTGCACTCTGCAGCATAGACATCCCTTTTAAGCCTGCCGATCCTGTATTAAAGACCTTGCGATTTAAAGGTGTCTCACAATCAAAGCACAGACATTATCTTGCACGCTGCTAGAACTGAAGATATTTGAAGTGCACGATACTTCAACCTTCCTCTCCCTTCCCAGATTCCCTCATCAAATGTTGTCCTCCTGTAAAGAGCTTTGGGAGGTTTAACTAGGTTGAAAAGCAATGTGTGAGGAGGACACACAAAATCTGCAAAAGGACGTAGACAGGCTAAGTGAGTGGGCAAAAATTTGGCAGATGGAGTATAATGTTGGAAAGTGTGAGGTCATGCACTTTGGCAGAAAAAAAATCAAAGAGCAAGTTATTATTTAAATGAAGAAAGATTGCAAAGTGCCGCAGTACAGCGGGACCTGGGGGTACTTGTACATGAAACACAAAAGGTTAGTATGCAGGTACAGCAAGTGATCAGGAAGGCCAATGGGATCTTGGCCTTTATTGCAAAGGAGATGGAGTATAAAAGCAGGGAAGTCTTGCTACAGTTATACAGAGTATTGGTGAGGCCACACCTGGAGTACTGCGTGCAGTTCTGATTTCCATATTTAAGAAAGGATATACTTGCTTTGGAGGCAGTTCAGAGAAGGTTCACTCGGTTGATTCCGGAGATGAGGGGGTTGACTTATGAGGAAAGGTTGAGTAGGTTGGACCTCTACTCATTGGAATTCAGAAGAATGAGAGATAATCTTATCGAAATGTATAAGATTATGAGGTGGATGCAGAGAGGATGTTTCTATTGATGGGGGAGACTAGAACTAGGGGGCATGATCTTAGAATAAGGGGCCACCCATTTAAAACTGAGATGAGGAGAAATTTCTTCTCTGAGGGTTGTAAATCTGTGGAATTCGCTGCCTCAGAGAGCTGTGGAAGCTGGGACATTGAATAAATTTAAAACAGAAATAAACATTTTCTTAGCCAATAAGGGGATAAGGGGTTATGGGGAGCGGGCGGGGAAGTGGAGCTGAGTCCATGATTAGATCAACCATGATCGTATTAAATGGCGGAGAAGGCTCGAGGGGCCGTATGGGCGACTCCTGCTCCATTAATGTTCTTGTGTAAGTGCTATATAAATGCAAGTTGGTGTTGACAATCTGAATGTAACATTTTATCGTGCTTTGGATGCTACAGAACCATGCTCTCGCCGTGTGATGAAATGGCTGCATTCTCCTCTCCCCAACAGTGCTAAACACCTCCTCGCAGGAGGAGATCTCGGTCCAGGACGTGCAGATCTTGCCAAACTTCAATGCCAGCTACCTGCCCATGATGCCCGATGGCTCCGTGCTGCTCGTGGATAATGTCTGGTGAGAGCTGTGCGTAATATCCTACTGGGATTTCTGAGGGACTGGGAAGGATGTGGAGAGGAGGCGTGTCGGTTCAGCGGTGCCTCCGGCAACCTTGCCAGTGATTTGCACTTCAAACTGGTCCCGTTGGGTTGGTTTGGGGTGGCAATCGATTTCCTGGTTGTTGTCCAGTGACCTGTGCTGGGTGCCTTCGGGGAGAATCGACCTGCCCTCCCTGTCCAGGCTCAATGTGAGAAGGACGGGTCCTTGAGTTATATTCAAAACTGTGCAGATTCAAGAGGAATAGAATTAAACCTCAAAAGACTCCCAACAGATTTGTCAAACATGATTTCCCTTTCATAAATCCGTGTTGTGACTCTACCCAATCCTATTATTTTCCAAGTGCCCTGTTACCACGTCCTTAATAATAGATTGTTGCATTTTCCCTACTGCTGATGTCAGGCTAACTGGTCTGTAGTTCCCCGTTTTCTCTCCCTCCTTTCTTAAATAGTGGGGTTACATTAGTTACCTTCCAATCTGCGGGAAACATACAAAATTCTTACAGGGATTGACGGGGTAGATGCAGGGAGGATGTTTCCCCCCGGGCTGGGGAGTCTAGAACCAGGGGTCACAGTCTCAGGATAAGGGGCCGGCCATTTAGGACTGAGATGAATTCTCTACCACAGAAAGTTGTTGAGGCCAGTTCATTCGATATATTCAAAAGGGAGTTAGATGTGGCCCTAACGGCTAAAGGGATCATGGGGTATGGAGAGAAAGCAGGAAAGGGATACTGAAGTTGCATGATCAGCCATGATCATATTGAATGGTGGTGCAGGCTCGAATGGCCTACTCCTGCACCTATTTTCTATGTTTCTATAAAGTACTTCACTCAGAGGGTGGTGAACCTTTGAAATTCTCTACCCCAGAGGCTCAGTCTTTGAGTACATTCAAGACAGAGATCGCTAAATTTTTGGACATTAAGGGATATGGGGAACGGGCAGGAAAGTGGAGTTGAGGTTGAAGATCAGCCATGATATTAAATGGCGGAGCAGGCTCAAGGGGCTGAGTGGCCTACTCCTGCTCCTAATTCTTATGTTTTTATTATCACACTTGGAGCACAGTGCACAGTTCTGGTCTCCATGTTACACAAAGGATATAGCAGCACTGGAGAAAATGCAAAAAAAGATGTACAAGGATGATCCCAGAACCGAGAGGTTGTACCTATCGGGAAAGACCCAACAGGCTTGGGGCTCTTGTCTTTAGAAAAGAGAAGGCTGAGGGGTGAGTATTCGAGTATTCCTAACTTGCACCAGGTCCCGTTCACCCCCACCCGGTGCTCACTGACCTACCTCGGCTCCCAGTCTCTCCATGGCCTCGCTCCCCCCACTCTCTTGCCCCCCTTCCCCCCTCCCCAGTCTCTGTAACCTCCTCCGGCCCTATGGTGGGTAGCAGAAGGTTGTGGGTTCAAGTCCCACTCCAGGGACTTGAACACAAAGAATCCAGGCTGACACTCCCGGGGCAGTACTGAGGGAGCGTCGCACTGTCGGAGGGTCAGTACTGAGCGAGCATCGCACTGTTGGAGGAGCAGTACTGAGAGAGTGTCGGAGGGGCAGTATTGAGGGTGCGCCGCACTGTCGGAGGGTCAATACTGAGCGAGCATCGCACTGTTGGAGGAGCAGTACTGAGAGAGTGCCGCACTGTCAGAGGGGCAGTACTGAGGGAGTGCCGCACTGTCGGAGGGGCAGTACTGAGGGAGCGCCGCACTGTCGGAGGAGCAGTACTGAGGGAGCGCCGCACTGTCGGAAGGGTAGTGCTGAGAGAGCGCACTGTCGGAGGGGCAGTATTGAGGGAGTGCCACACTGTCGGAGGTTCCGTCTTTCAGATGAGACATTAAACCGAGGCCCCCATCTGCCCCCTCAGGTGGATATAAAAGATCCCACGGCACTATTTTGAATAAGAGCAGGGGAGTTATCCCTGGTATCCTGGCCAATATTTTTATCTCTCAATCAAAATAACATAAAAAACAGATTATCTGGTTATTATGACATTGCTGTGTGTGGGAGCTTGCTGTGCGCAAATTGTGTTTCCCGCATTACAACAGTGACTGCACTCCAAAGCTACTTTATTGGCTGTAAAGCGCTTTAAGACGTCAGGTGGTCGTGAAAGGCGCTATAGAAATGCAAGTCTTTTTACAACTGTCAGATATCTGCGCTTCTCCAATTCTGCCCTCCTGAGCATCCCCCTGATTTCCATCACTCCACCATCGGTGGCCGTGCCTTCTGATTCCTGGGCCCCAAGCTCTGGAACTCCCTCCCTAAACCTCTCTGCCTCTCTCTCCTCCTTTAAGACCCTCCTTAAAACCTGCTTCAGTGACCCTGTCCTAATATCTCCTTATGCGGCTCGGTGTCAAATTTTGTCTGATAACGCTCCTGTGAAGCGCCTTGGGACGTTTACTGTGTTAACGGCGCTATATAAATGCAGGTTGTTGATGTTGGGTTCGGTGTGGTGACGGTTGGTTTGAACGTGTCTGCCGCTGGTTTTTCCCCGCAGCCACCAGTCGGGCGATGTGTCCATCGCCTCGTTCTACAGGATGGACGGCAAATCCAGCCACCTCCCCGTCAAGCTCAGCGCCCTGGAGGAGCAAGCCTTCCTCTTTCAGCTACAGGTCAACGAGCGGCCCCAGCAGGACACCAAGGAGGTAGGGCACGCGTGGGAGGGAGGGCACCGGAGGGAGGGAGGGAGGGCACGTGAGGGAGGGAGGGCACGCGTGGGAGGGAGGGCACCGGAGGGAGGGAGGGAGGGCACGCGAGGGAGGGAGGGCACCGGAGGGAGGGAGGGAGGGCACGTGAGGGAGGGAGGGCACGCGTGGGAGGGAGGGCACCGGAGGGAGGGAGGGAGGGCACGCGAGGGAGGGAGGGCACGCGAGGGAGGGAGGGAGATACGCGAGGGAGGGAGGGCACGCGTGGGAGGGAGGGCACGCGAGGGAGGGAGGGCGATACGCGAGGGAGGGCGATACGCGAGGGAGGGAGATACGCGAGGGAGGGAGATACGCGAGGGAGGGAGATACGCGAGGGAGGGAGATGCGCGAGGGAGGGAGGGCACCGGAGGGAGAGAGGGAGGGAGATACGTGAGGGAGGGAGGGCATGCGTGGGAGGGATGGAGGGAGGGAGTTGGGTTCGCAAGAGAGGTAGGGCACGCGAGGGAGGGAGGGCATGGGACGGCACACGAGGGAGGGGACGCTCGCGAGGGAGGAAGGGAGGGCACGCTCGGGAGGGGAGGGAGGGCATGCGAGGGGGGGGGGGGGGGAGGTAGGGCACGCAAGGGAGGGAGAGAGGGAAGTATGGCATGCGAGGGAGGGTGGGTTGACTTCATGTGGAGAAAGGAAAGGTTACTGTAACCGATTCTGTGCAGTAGGAACATTTCCAAGCGGATTGGGAAAGGGACAGAGTACGTACCTGTTTCGGGGACAGCACAGGTACATGGTCCGAATGGAGAAAGGGTTTGGGAATGGGACAGAGTGGATACATGTTTCATTTAAAGTGCAAACATTCTCCCTGTCCCGGAGTGGGTGGGCCAGATCATTTGACCGTTTCACACAAGGGAGCGTAGATGCAGAGATGGAGGATATACCGCAACAGGTGCACGTGCGTGGCTGGTTTTCTGTCTGTTTGCGAGACAGAGGGCCAACCGCTAAGGAATGCGCTCGGGGTTACGGATGAAGAAAGAAACGAGTGATCAGTTGGAACAAGGTGAGGCTATTCAGCTCCTCGAGCCCGTTCCGCCATTCTGATCGATGATGGCTGCTGTGCACCTCGACTCCATTTACCCGCCTTCGACCTGTATCCCTCGATACCCTTACCCAACAAACATCTATCCAACTCAGACTTGGAGAGACCTTAAACCCAGGCCCTGTCTGCCCTCACAGGCTGGTGTAAAAGGTCCCACAGCCACTATTTGGAAGAAGAGCATGGGAGTTCTCCCAGTGTCCTGGGCCAATATTTATCCCTCAATCAGCTGCTGCAACAGATTATTTGATCATTACTTCATTGCTGTTTGTGGGAGCTTGCTGTGCGCAATTTGGCTGCCCGCGTTTCCTACGTCACAACAGTGACTCATGCTCAAAATCATGAAGGGTTTCGATAGAGTAGATCGAGAGAAACTGTTCCCATTGGTGGAAGGGTCGGGAACCAGAGGGACACAGATTTAAGGCGATTGGCAGAAGAACCGAAGGCGACACGAGGGAAAACGTTTTTACACAGCGAGTGTTTGGAACGCATTGCCTCAGAAGGGCAATGGATATTGATTCAATTGTAGCCTTCAAAAGGGAATTGGATATGTGCTTGGAGAAAAACTTGAGGGATATGGAGAAAGAGCGGGGAGTGGGACTAACGGGATTGCGCTTTAAAAGATCCGGTGCACTCGATGGGCCGAATGGCCTCCTGTGCTGTACTGTTGTATGGTTCTACAAATTGACCCCCAGTATCTGCAGCCCTTTGGGGGAGGGAGTTCCAGATCTCCACTACCCTTCCAGTGTAAAAGCAGCTTCATGGAGACCCTTTGCCAACCAGCGGCCAGAGACCCCCAACAGCCTGCTTCTCTAGGATGAAGCTGAACCCAAGTCGTGGATCCGGGGAGCGGCATGGCACAGCAGGAGGCCACTCGGCCCATCGTGACCCTGCCGGGCCTTCTGAAAGGAGGCAGTTCAGAGAAGGTTCACTCGGTTCATTCCTGAGATGAAGGGGTTGTCTTATGAAGGAAGGTTGAGCAGGTTGGGCCTGTGCTCATTGGAGTTTAGAAGAATGAGAGGTGATCTTATTGAAACGTAAAAGATTCTGAGGGGGCTGGACAGGGTAGATGCAGAGAGGATATTTCCCTTCGTGGGGGAATCTAGAACTAGGGGGCATGGTTTCAGAATAAGGGGCCGCCTGTTGACAGTGAACCAAGGATCTCAAATTCAGCGTAACCTAAAGAAAGACAGACATCGCATTTATATAGCGTCTTTCAAGACCATTGGATGTCTAAAAAGAACTTTACAGCCAATTAAGTACTTATGGAGTGTAGTCACTGTTGTAATGTGGGAAACGCGGCAGCCAATTTGTGCACAGCAAGCTCCCACACACAGCGATGTGATAATGACCCGGATAATCTGTTTCAGTGATGTTGGTTGAGGGATAAATATTGGCCCCAGGACACCGGGGAGAACTCCCCTGCTCTTCTTCCAAATAGTGCCGTGGGATCTTTTACACCCACCCGAGAGAGCAGAGGGGGCCTGATAGAGTTTACAGCTCAGAAACAGGCCATTGGTGTTTATGCTCCACACGAGCCCCCTTATTCGTGCATGGTGACTGTGTGGTGTGGGGCAGGCTCGACAGGGCAGGTGTCCTTTCCTCCCGCTCCATTCTGCAGCTTAAACGATTGGGTAAGTATTAACCGAGTGGGTGTGGAACGATATATTCAGCTTGCTGTTCCGATTTAGGGGGTGCTAGACCCTCGGGCACTCTGTAATGTCGGGTCAAAATGTGGCGAGGTTCAACGATGACCTGTCCCTCTTTCAGTGTTTTAAAAAATGCAATTAGGGTCTGGAAGTGCCATTGACTGCGATAGTCCGCTGGTCCACCACTAACCTGCCTCCCGGCAACAAGATCTACACACATTACAGGTAGGTGTCCGAGCACAGCACCCCCCGCGTTACACAGCACCCCCTGCGTCCCGAGTTACACAGCACGTCCCGAGTTACACAGCACGTCCCGCGTTAAACAGCACCCCCCGCGTTACACAGCACCCCCGCGTCCCGCGTTACACAGCACCCCCCGCGTCCCGTGTTACACAGCACGTCCCGCGTTACACAGCACCCCCCCGCGTCCCGCGTTACACAGCACGTCCCGCGTTACACAGCACGTCCCGCATCCCGCGTTACACAGCACGTCCCACATTACACAGCAGTCCCGCGTTACACAGCACCCCCGCGTCCCGCTTTACACAGCACCCCTCGCGTCCCGCGTTACACAGCACGTCCCGCGTTACACAGCACCCCGCGTCCCGCGTTACACAGCACCCCCCGCGTCCCGCGTTACACAGCACCCCCGCGTCCAGCGTTACACAGCACGCTCCGCGTTACCCAGCACGCTCCGCGTTACACAATACCCCCGCGTTACACAATACCCCCGCGTTACACAATACCCCCGCGTGGTTACACAGCACCCCCGCATCCCGCGTTACACAGCACCCCCCTGCGTCCCGCGTTTCACAATACCCCCGCATTACACAAAGCGGTCCCGCGTTACACAGCATCCACCGCGTCCCGCGTTACACAGCACCCCCGCGTCCCGCGTTACACAGCACCCCCAACAGCAAGGCTACGTTTCAGGATTTATTGCTTTGTGAGGAGATCGGGTTTTTATACACAGGCTGATTCCCTACGCTCGGGGTGTGTGGGGAAACGGGGTGATGGTCACCCGTCGTCCTATTGGTCAGGGGGGCGGCTGGGCAGTTCTCCAGGCCTGGGGGACATCCCTTTCCACCCTCCCCTATCCATCTTCCCCTCGCCTCCCTCCCTTCCCCTCACCTCCTCTCCTCCCTTCCCCTCTCCTCTCCTCCCCCTCTCCCTCTCCTCCCCCCCTCCCCCTCTCCTCCCCCTCTCCTCCCACCTCCCCCTCTCCTCCCCTCTCCCCTCCCCTCCCCTCTCTCCTCCCCTCCCCCCTCTCTCCTCTCCTCCCCTCCCCCCTCTCTCCTCTCCTCCCCTCCCCCCTCTCTCCTCTCCTCCCCTCCCCCCTCTCTCCTCTCCTCCCCTCCCCCCTCTCTCCTCTCCTCCCCTCCCCCCTCTCTCCTCTCCTCCCCTCCCCCCTCTCTCCTCTCCTCCCCTCCCCCCTCTCTCCTCTCCTCCCCTCCCCCCTCTCTCCTCTCCTCCCCTCCCCCCTCTTCTCCCCTCCCCCCTCTCCTCTCCTCCCCTCTCTCCTCTCCTCGCCTCCCCCCTCTCTCCTCTCCTCGCCTCCCCCCTCTCTCCTCTCCTTGCCTCCCCCCTCTCTCCTCTCCTCGCCTCCCCCCTCTCTCCTCTCCTCGCCTCTCTCCTCTCCTCGCCTCCCCCCCTCTCCTCTCCTCGCCTCCCCCCTCTCTCCTCGCCTCCCCCCTCTCTCCTCTCCTCCCCTCCCACCTCTCTCCTCTCCTCGCCTCCCCCCTCTCCTCTCCTCCCCTCCCACCTCTCTCCTCTCCTCGCCTCCCCCCTCTCCTCTCCTCGCCTCCCCCTCTCTCCTCTCCTCCCCTCCCACCTCTCTCCTCTCCTCCCCTCCCCCCTCTCTCCTCTCCTCCCCTCCCCCCTCTCTCCTCCCCTCCCCCCTCCCTCCACCCCCTCCTCCCCTCCCCCTCCTCCCATTCCCCCTCTCTCCTCCCCTCTCCCCTCTCTCCTCTCCTCCCCTGCCCCCTCTCTCCTCC